>NW_010224070.1:0-26684 GCF_000690775.1 Eurypyga helias
CCTTGCCAGGCACAGAGGTGAGATGTGCCACGGGGGACAAAGACCCCAAGGTTTCTCATCATGCTTCTGTGGCTGCACATCAGCTGCATGTGGACCATTGCTCCCGGAGGAGGAAGACAGCGTCAGCTGGGGTGGGTTATTTATTTTTCTCGAGGCTCTAAGGCAAAGGGAGCTGCAGATCCTATGCAAGGAGGTCTGTTGTACCATAGGCTGAGGCTGAAAGGTAATGTAGGGATTTCTCCTTAACGGTACGTCGTGGTTTAACCCCCGCTAGCAATTAAGTACCACACAGCTGCTTGCTCACTGCCCCTCCCCCTTCATCCAGTGGAGGAGGGAAATCAGAGGAAAAGACAAGAAAGCTTATGGACTGAGAGGGGGAACAATTTCATAACTGAACATGTGTAAATAAAGTACTGATACTAATAACATTAACAATATTAATAATCATAGTATGTAATGAAAATAATGGAAAATAAAACATATGATACAATTTCTCACCACCTGCCAACTGATGCCCAGCCAGATCCCAGACCCAGAAACAGCAAGAGTCAGTGCCAGGAAGCCCGAAGGCGATCACAGCAGCATCCAAGTGAGCCCGAGAGAGAAATCACACCACAGTTCCAGTGAGGCCCACGAACAAGAGCATGTACTGAGCAAGCCAAACCACCCACCAATGAATGAACACAACTATGGCCCCCCCCAGCCCACCCCACGCTTACGTACTTACGTACTGAGCATGGTGTTCAATGGAATGAAATACCCCCTTGGCCAGCTTGGGCCAGCTGTCTGAACGGTGTGCCCCGCCAGATGCTTGCAGTCAGAAACCTGGGAATACCGGGACAGTATCAGAAGTTGAGAATGTCCCTGAATTGGTGCAAACGCTCCTTGGCAACCACTGGAAACACCGGTGTTATCAGTACTGTTCTCAGGGCAAATCCAAACCAGCCTCATACCAGCCACTGTGAAGAAAGTCAACTCTGCCCTGAGTAAAACCAGCACAGCGTTAAGAGCTTGGGCAGCCACTTTAATAACCATCTTCATCAGGAAATAATTGCCAGCCATTATGCACCTCCCTCCCCTCCATGGGCAGTCCAATGAAGCTGGAAGCGTGAAAGATAACAGTCCCTACCTATGCAAGGGGTAAAATGCGACCACCCAGCCTGTAAGAGTGCAGTTCTGCCAGGGTCAATCTTACTACGTTTGACAGTGTAGCTATGGCAGGGGAAACGGCATCCGTACAGAGCTTACCGCAAATAGGTTCAGCCACTAAGCAGCTGTAATGATGTGTTGCTCCACGAGCACTGTACAAAACAGCTACCACTCCTGCTCTGTCCTGTGTGCTGGGACCCCTCAGCTACCACTTTCTCCTAGAGCGCAGAGTGATCTCATCCCTCCATGAGGCAACGGGGGCCCAGGACTCCTGTGACTGCCAGGAAAACATCACACCCTACCACCACTGCTGCGAACAGGTTATAAAATCAGAGGTGTTTCAGCTCAGAGCAGGAGATGGAGGTATTTCCCAGCCACACATTTTGGTGGTAAAATGAATTTGCAGCCCCCATAATTTTTCAAAATTGTGTACTTAGTACACATGGGTATGCCAGTTGGCACAAGCAGGTCTGGAGCCTGTGACTGCCCCAGCTCCAGTGCAGCTGATGGGTGATGGATCATGTGGTGGGGTAAAAACCAGGACACTCAGCTCTGACAATGAGACTCTCACATCAGCACACCCTGAGCATGCAAAAAGCATCTGAGTATGCCTTGGTGGAGAAGGAAGGTGCTATGAGACAGAAGCAGTGCCAGCACCAAGCACAGTATTGTGGAGGTGTGATGGGCATCCGCATCCCTTTTGGCTCTTACCACCTAATTCTCCAGAAACCTGGCTGTCATTTAACAAGGAAAAATGAAGTCCCTATATCCTCTGTTTGGGAAAGAGATGCTTAGGGCTGAGGCAACTGAAGTAGCCCGCAGAAAATCCATTCCAGTAGCCTCCAGCAACCGCAAATTGCTCCATTTTGCCTGAAGTGATAATAATGCAATGACCTAGTGATCACATTTGGAACAACTTTTCCACCTACCACATTGACACATAGGGTTATAAGTGAAACTTGTTCACTGGGAAAACTTCAAAAACCACTACCGCCGTCTTCAGCCCCAGACAGACCCACTGGTGTGGGGGACACACAGTGAAAATGCACTGCATAATGAACCTGTAGGGTTATAGTTGTTAATAATGTATGGGCATATACCATACATTATGTATTTAGCCCAGGCAAGCTGAGCTAAAGTCAAAGACAGATCAAACAATCCATGTGATTGGACTTAAGCTACTTGAAAGGTGCCTTTGCACCAAAATTCAGCGAGCAAGAAGTAGCAGAGTCTCCCCTTCAGTCTGGCACCTCCTCGGATACTGAACCAGAGCAGGAGTCATCTGCAAGAGTCACTGCTGGCAGCATCTTCAAGTTCATCTCCACAACATTCCTCTGTCCTGGGAGGGAAGAGGGGAATTAACACTCGCCCTGCCAACACTTGGAAAAAAGTCTTTGTGTACTGTCACCGTGCCAGGTCCCTCAAGGGACACCTGCATGAGCCAGGGGTCCACAGCAGATTTCGGGGAGAGAGTAAGGGTTAGCATTCCTCTTGGGAAACCATTCCTGTGCAATCTGCATGCCTGCAGGAGAAACGCGGCGGTAGGGACGCACCAGCTCCCCAAGGGAGCTACAGCTGGGGCACACGCTGCAGGTTTTACACCGGAGATTGCTCAGACAAACCTATTCTTGGCCCATCGAAAGACTGCAAGCTGCACTGTGCAATACAATACTTTGCAGTACTAAAGGACCTTCTGAATGAGGGTCTCACATTAATTAATTAAGCCTCAGCGCACCTAGAAGGAAAATCTATCCTATTTTACTGGCAAGTGCAATGAGTATGCAAAGGTCACACAGAATAGAGGAGCAAAGGAAAGAAAGATCCTGGTGTCCTGACTCCTGACTCCTTGCTGCATCTATTAGCCCATGAGTCCCCTACAAAGGACACGCAAGGAGGACAAAAGGTAACCCACAGCCATGTCCCGAGGGGCACCGACTGAGAGGTTTAATAAGGTGCAAAAAGAATGACTAACAAGGTTACACAGATTGACGCAGGTCAGTAAAGAATATGGCATTAAGAAAATTGATCCTTTCAAAGCCTCCAGCCACATGCTTATGTCAGAACCAGACGTGACTTGTGTCTGTGTTTCATACGATACCACCAAGTATCCACCAAAGGGCTTTCCTTCATGTTTAAATAATGAAATGCAATGTAATGCCGACAGGTGCTTTTTTTCACAGGGAGAAGGGAGCAGAAGGGAAAGTGTTTGGGTGGGCTGAGGCAGAGCCCAGGTCTTTCCTGCCTCTCTTACCCCTCCCTGCCCCTCCCCTGCCCACATGGCTCACAAGCAAGAGGTCACCGATGGCTGGACGTGCCCATCTGTCTGCAGTGCCAAGGAGACAAGCACATGGGCACTGGAAGAGAGAGTAACCTGTCTATGATTGGGGTGTGCGTGCACAGCATAGCAGCTACACTCCCTGTGCAAGAGGCAGGAGGCTGTCATGGGGAAGAAAAAGAAATGTGCCTTACAGGTCATCATGGAAGATGGTTGGTATCACTGTGAGATCATTTCAGTTTGGATGCTGCCAAATACTTGACAAAATGTCTCGGGACTTTCCAAGTACACCTCTTTGCATCTCTCAGAGATCATGCAATTTGAGTTTGATCATGCAGAGAAGTTTTGTCAATCTGCCAAACTCAAGTAAATATTAAGAGCATCGCTGTAGGAAAAGAATATAATGTATAATCAATAAGGGACGTTCTGCCAAGCTCAGCTGGCACTTAAGGGCTAGCTGTGTAAAGCATCGCGTGTGTAAATCCCTGCAACAAATGCAATTACTCTTTGTTCTTTGTCTTGCAGCTGGAATAGAGATTGATGGACAAGTGGAAAGTGACACAGAGAGCGAAGGTAATGTAGAGATTAAAAAATGTGGTCTTGTTTGAAATACAAGAGGTGATACCTTTCTTTTTCTCTCTGGCTTGTGACTTGCTCTACAAGAGAAACCATTTCATGAGCTACTTGTAAGCAAGCAGATTTTTCCCTTGAGGTTTGACTTATAATAGTGATATGTAAACTACCATTCTTAAGCAGTCTGCCCCCCTTCATCCACGCTGATAGAGTAGGAGGCTGTTGGAGCCCACGTCCCTTAGCAGTCACCCCTAGTAAACCGGGCACTGCAGTCAAACACCACTCTGTGCAGGGCTGGGACTGCTTTGCACCGCACCTTGGTCCTTCTTGTCCCCCCTGTAATGCTTGCTTAGGCTATAACACACCAGTATCTTGATTAATCATGGCCATGAAATGAAAAATGAAAATAGATTGGAGGCAGATTGATGGCTGTGAGGAAAATCGGGAAGAGCCAGTGACAGGATTAAAACAAGCTTTAACACTGTATGTGTAGTAAATAAAGAGAAATAGCCAAGAGGTAGGATTATAACACTAAATAGAGAGAGCTAAGAGGTAAGATCATAACAGCACTGGATAGGTGATAGGAATGTAAACACTTCTGCAAAAATGGTTCACAACCCTATCTGTATGATCCATAAAATACGGGAAAGTAATAAGCAAATGACTGGGATTTTTTTTTTTTTTTAATCATATCTACCTTTTCCATACAGGTAAACACAGCAGTAAGATAAAAGCAAAAAAGAATGTTCCATGTTTAACCTAATATTTGATAGGTTGCAAACTAAAACTGTGAGAGTTGGCCGCACAAAACAAACATTCTCCCAGAGGGTAGGTGGTCCTTTGACCTAGACCACTAACTGAAAGTCAGCTGAGATGGATCATTACTTAGTAACTGAAACCTGCCTAATGGCTCCTGAGAAATTAGTTGAAAGCTCCTTACCATTCCCAGTCACAAGTGTGACAATCATGACCTACTAATTCTTTACTATTAGCAAGCAAAAACGATTTTCTTGTTATTGATTTTTAACTTATCACTAAAACAGAAAGGCAAATACTCAAATTATTTTTGCTTCTATTTTTCCTGCCTTCTATGTTGCTCATTTTTCACTCTGGAACCCATTCCAGCACAATTTCCTTGTTCCATTACAATTTATCCAACCCCGGGGAAAAAAATCAATGCCAAAATGACTTTTTAACACTTCATTTTCATCAATCATAAATTTTGGAAAATTAGAAGCCGAAAGACTCTGGAAAACTTACTATTGATTTTAATGTACTTGGTGGTAAAAGGCATGGAGAGGTTTGGGAGTTCTGAATGGGGTTTTTTTTTCCCCATTCTCATAATATTCTGCAATTAAATCATGCTCCATTTCAATCCTTCAAGCTGGAAGCACTTCTGACTTCTGGACAAAAGGGATTTTTAGCTTGCAATGCCAGTAAGAATGAAAAGTGCATCAGAGACTCTCTGGGGTTTTTCTTCTCTGGGTATAGACCTTCCTATATAAAAGAAAACTCAGAGAAACAAAACTGTACCTTTTCTCTCTATAAATAGAAGACCTCAATCCCCAGCCTTGAAAAGTAAACATCTTTCAAGGTCGTTGCACCAACAAGAAAGCTACATACTGTATAACTGACTGCAATTTCTGGTTTTGTTGCTCTGGTGTGTTTACAGGTTGTGAAAATATCTGTCTGTGCTCTCTAATGGATGGGCTTTTGCACGTGTAACTAATATACAATTGTTTTATGGTCACGTGTAAGTCACTGATGTGCTAAAATGAGCCGTACTTTCTTAAATGGGAGTTGCATAACCGAAGAGTTGGATGTGGTTCTTGGATGGGGCATAACACAAAGCCCATCAAGGCCAACGCACATCCGCTTGCTGACTTCGCTTGTGTCAGGCATCCTGCTTGCCTGCACTTTTCTGATGAATCCTTGTTTTGCCAGCATGGATTTCCCAAAGTACTTGTTTTTTATCCCTTGCAGAAGATGAAGTAAAGGACAAGACACCTAAGAAACAGCCCCTCAGGGAAACCAGCAGAGCAAGCAGACTTGAAAGAAAAAATCAAGAGAAAGACACAGAAGAAGATGACAGAAAAGAGGAAGACAGTTGTAGCCAACAAAACATATCTTCTAAGAGAAAAAACTACCAAAGAAGAAACAGTGATGGAAAAAAGACAGGAAAGGAAGGAAACAGGCAGAGAGAGGGAGGCAAAAAGGCTCCTACCAAAGATCAAAAGGAGTCAGAAAACAAAGAAAAGAAGACAACTAAGAAAGGAAAGGAGGGGGAGAACAAACAGAAGAAAGACAGGAAAAACAGGTAATTAAACGATCCCTGAGTAGGTGCCTTGTGTCAGGCTGGCAGTGGTATTGGCATGCCCATGGCATATGGGCCAGGCAAAACCAAGAGGCTGCAAATAAGTTAACACAGTCCCAAAACAGATACAACAGTGGAAAACAATAGTGTAAATTGCCACACAACCAAACTATTTCTAAGGTCTTCTGTCGTTATCGTTTCTCAGCCAGGATCAGATCCATCCATGCAGTGGAGTCCTAGTGCCTACGGCTGCTGGTAGAAAAGCACTCTTAAACAAGACAGCTTGAACGACTTGGATCTGGGTACATTTTTTTTGGCTGGTCTGTGGAAATGTTCAGGTTCAAATGGATCTCTCACGTTTTCAAGTCCAAATCTTACTTGTCCCAACCCTCTGCTTCTCCCTATATCTTCCTTTTCCTTGTAGCCCTAGGCAATGCTCCTGTAGTTAAAGCACGGTCCAAAGAACAATGTTGGGTGAGGTATGGTGGGGCACAATCAGAGTGGGATCCCCAGGGACCAGCAACACTGTGCCCACCCCAAGCAGGACCTTCTCTCTAACTCCTGTGAGTTCTTCTATTTTGTGTCTCTGCCAGCACTTCTTCTGCTTCTTCCAACTCATCCGACGAGGAGTCACTGTCAGAGGAAGAGCTCGCGATGCTGATGGAGCAGGTGGAGCAAAAGAAAAAACTGATTTCCACCATGAGGAACAAGCCTTGGAGGATGGTGAAGAAGCTCTCGGTGCTCAGGTACCCGTCACACCGGGAACCCAAACCCACGGGTCTTTGCTCTCTGTCCGATGCACTTTGCCTTTCCTAGAAATTGCGTATTTGCTGCTGGTACTGTAACACCCCAGCCTCAGAAAACACGAGCGGCAGAGCCTGGGCAGCCTGTCTGGGTTTAAGTGACCAGAGTTAAAATGTGGAATTTGATTTTCAGCCTCTGTAACCAAAGAATGGACAAGGTGCAAATCTGTTCAACTGATACCCACGGCCAGGTCATTCTACCCTTGTATTTAAAACCAAATGACTCACTACCATCAGGCTACTTGTTAAAGCAAACTCTGTGCCCTGGTTTGCTTATTCATGCCTATTGTCAGACAGAAATCAGAGCGGCCAAGTGCCATGTTACTTCACACTGCTCGGGCAGGGCTGCTTGGAAAAAAATTATGTATTATTTGCCGAGGTTTATGGAGCAAAGATAATATTGCCACCCAGCCCATGCTGAATGTGGTAACTCGGCGAGCTGCAGAGACACCTTAGTGCAGGGGAATGGGGGGTAGTGGGGCAGGACAGACCAGAGAAATCAAAACCCACACATCAGGAGGGAATGGCTCATAACAAACCATTCCCATGTCAAGGCAATAATACCAGCTCTATTGGTTAAAAATCCTCTGAAACCCCTTTCTACCAGGAGAGCTTTCAAAATAGCATGGCAAGGCATGCACAGCCCCATGGGGAGGAGTGATGCCCCCCTCCGTGTTTGCCAAGAGGCTGCTCAGAGCTGCAGTGACCGGGGCTGTGAAGGCTGGAAGTCACCAGTCTCTGCTTCTCTCTTTAACACCCTGCAGGCCACGACCTGCTCCATCTTCCATTAAAATCAGGAGCCTCGAATGCTGCCAATTATTTCTGAAAATCTGGGTAAAGATCTATACGGGGAACCTGTATTAAAGCAGCTTTTCTATCTAACAGGCATGCTACAAGCCTGAGCTTGTTACAAATAAAATCTTATGACCCTAAAAGGCTGAAAAAAACCCCAAAGCAGTATTATTTCTGACGTATTTTCCCTTTGGTGTAGGATCCTGGCTAAAATTCTGCCTAAGATCATGTTGGATAACATACCTCCATCCTTCGTCTTATCTCTGAGCCATGTCAATCACTCATTAATGAACCTAAACAAAAATTGTTGCATTTCTTGTTCAGGGGTCTCCAGAAAGTCTCTCAGAGCGCTGTACATTTATTAACTATCTTGGCTGCACAAACTCAACCCTGAGACAAGTTAAGATTAGCCCCATTGCACAGATGAGGAATGCGAGACACAAAGACAGCAAAACAGTATGTTCAAGGCTTAGAAATCTCACTTCAGCTTGGCAAATAAAGTCACAGATGATTTTCCCAAGGTTACAGGCTGAACTAGCCAACTATTTCTGCTGAGTAGAAGTCTGTCTTTTCTCACAGGTTTAGGATTGCAAAGGACCACCTAAATCCTGAAATTTAATCTCTTCTCATGCTATATTAACAGCTATATATGATATAATTTTATTCACAGACTCTGCATACTCAAACAGCATCTACCAAGGTTCTTTAATCTGTATTTGCCTTAGAAAGCCTATTCTAAAATTAATTTAAATTTGCATCTTGATTTTAATCCTGACTAACATCCATTTACTTCTCTGGTGCTGAGATTACCCTGTGGGGTTAATTGCACATCTCTGATATTTATCCAGGCAGGTGTCCATGGAGGCAGATTCTGCATCCTCTTGGAGTTCGTTTCACCAGAAAAAGTTACTTTCTTCTTGACCAGGGCAGCAGGAGAGAGAAGTTATAACAGACATGCCGGGGTGGGAAGTGGCAGAAGTGTGCAGCAAGATTTGGGACACATCTCCGCATGGACATGAGTGCTTTGGGGGCGCGTTAGGCAGCCCCGGTGGGTGTGCGGACTCCGCGGGGCACAGCAACACCACCAGCAGATAGCAGCCAGAACCCCAGATGCAGCCTGGGGTGCAGAGAGAGATCAAACCCCCGCCTTCGCATGAGCACGGTTTCTTTCCCACCGGTGCATGCAGAGGTGAAAAGCTAAAGACACCTTTGCTGTTTTAGTAACTTGCTTGTTTATTTTCCAATTAGGGAGGCACAGGCTTTCGTAGAGAAGTTTGAAGGAGCTCTGGGAAAAGGGAAGGGCAAAAAGTTGTACGCATATAAGATGATGATGGCAAAGGTAAGCACTGCAATGTCAGGGAAAAGCTTGGATGCCTGGGAATGTATTCAGCACATTTCTGGTAGTTTATTAACCTGTATTTGGCAAAAGAGACACCAAGAAATCACAATAAAACCTCCTGCCCAAATTCAAAAAATCACTAGCCAGCTTCAGATCTGTGACCATTACAGAAAGAACAGAGGGAAACTTCCCCCCACCTCAATCTCATCACAACCTTCCCTGAAGCAAGGGAGGGTTTGCAGGAGCAGGGAAAACCACGGCTTTCTGGCTGCAACCTCTAAAACCTTGACCTGTGAGGCAAGGTCCCCCCAAAGGTGAGAGGCAATGCCAAACTCTTGCACAGCCCCTTGGACTCCTGTAAAATTTCATCTTCCCCAATAATGAGGAGATAACAGGGAGAATGATGACTGTGTTTCAAGAGTGAAGTTGGTAGCCAAGTTGCATGTTGTCATGGAGATTAGGCTGAGGAGTGAGAAACAGAGCCAGGCCTGAGATGATGAAATCAATGGGAGTTTAGCCTCTCGTCTGATGACGAAGGATTCAAGCTCAGTATCTCATCAAATTAAATTTTGTTTTAAACACAAATGGTTCTGCAACAATTCTTTCAATCCAGAGCTAGGTCTGAATTTTCCACCCATAGATAATATGGTAAACTCATAGCACAGCTGCAGCTTTATAAAAGCCTAGGAAGGTTAAAACTCAGATAATGAATGTGCATACTTGGGGGTTGGGGACTTTTGGAATGAAAATAGTTTCTGAGATAGTCCAAAAGACCAGACCCAAAGCAGAATTTTGGCTCTGGCCTTTACACCCGTTCCTAGCAACACTACCAAACCCTGATGTTAGACCCTGCAGAGAAAGTGTCCCTCTTCGCGCCTCTCTGCTCACTGTGATGTTGTCTTGTTTCAGAAATGGGTGAAATTTAAGAGAGACTTTGACAATTTTAAAACCCAGTGCATACCCTGGGAGATGAAGATAAAAGAAGTGGAGAGTAAGTGGAAGTTTGGACATTTGTAAGCACATTTTGTGAGACAGCTTTGCCTTCATCCAAGCAACGCTCCAACTCCCTGGTTCCTACTCTGCTCACCCTGAGCACCAGCGCCAAACAAAGAGCACGTACCCCGGGCAGCTTCGGGCTTTGACGTCTCCATCAGTGGTGGGGACTGTTGGGAGGGTCTTGGGCAACACACTGAGACCCGAGGGTAAGGGGGTCCAGGTCTTGCTGAGGACAGTTTAACCCTCCTAAACTCCTAACCCTGAAGTGTCTTCTGGTTTAAGGTCACTTTGGCTCTTCAGTGGCTTCCTACTTCATATTTCTGCGGTGGATGTATGGAGTAAATCTTGTCCTTTTTGGGTTAATATTTGGACTGGTTATAATTCCAGAGGTAAGTGCTTAATTCTCCTTTCAGTAATATCTTGCCCGTTGCTTAATATGAACGGGAGATTGATAGTACAAACAAGGGTTTTATAAGAGGCAGTGCTTTAGAAAAATTAAAGGTATAAGGACGCGTATTTACACAGAACAACTTACAAGACTGTTACTGACACAGGAGCAAAAGTTGGATTGAAATCAGGAGACCTAAAATGCTATCAAAGATCCTGCCCATCCAGCAGCTAAAACATGAGCTCAAAAATCTAATTTAAGGCTACTCTCATATTTTGACTAAAGTAAAAAACATGACCTAGGAATCCTAGGTAGAAGCTCAGGTCTGCAAAAGCCATAAGAAATGGACTGTAGTCTGATTAAGAAAACCCCTGCTTTTGGGTCCTCTGAGGGGCACAGCCCCAGGGCAGTAGACACAGACCTGCAGGAGCAGCAGTGATTGAGGGAAGGAACAAACAACTTTCCAGCACTTTGCCAACTAACATTTCTTCGGGAAATATCCCTTTTCTGTACTTCTAATTCAGATGATTCACAAGGAAGAGGTTTATTTTTAGTTTTTCTGTTTCTCACTGTTATTGGAGAAGGAAAAGGATCTCATAGCCAACTTTATATGATCATTTACTGAAGAATTTTTTAATGTAGCAATTACAGCTCCGGCTAAATTGCTCAGCGCAGTCTTTAAAGGCTGTACAGTCTACAGACAGCAGCATCTGTTCTATTCAATGCAGACTTTTATGGAGCAAAAAGGCAAGACAGAGTGTCTCCTGAGGACCGTGCTTTTTTTCTCCTTTATGTGGCTGTTCACACTATAGAAAGTAAAAGCTCTGTTTCCTCCCAGGATGAAGAGATGTAGCCATTAACACCGAACAATACAAATGTATTTTGTTAGGAACTACACATATGGTAGGAGTCATTGTCTGTAAAGTATGCACACTGTTACTCATTGCCTACTGAGCTGTTACGTTATGGAGAGTAGCTGGGCAATAAACATGTAATCATAAATGATATTGGAATTAAATATATAGCCCTAAAAAATAGGTGATAGACTATATGGTAGATATTTTGGTATAGGCACCGGTCAGAGTCTGCTTGTAAATATATTATTGACTCCCCCTAGTCCTTGATGTGCTCTGTCTGGACTTCAAAAGCTGCCGGACTTTCTGCAAGACCTGCTTGCCATCAGGAGGCTGTGCCATGAATACCGTTCTTTGCATCGTTCTGTCATATGCTTTTTGCCCAAACCCAACTGGCCTTCACCTCACCTTGAAATCATTTTTCAATTCAAGACTACATAATACAAAATATACTGCAAGCTTGACCCAGTGCTCTTGACTTCTCTCAAAGGAGGAGTCCTGCATAAATAGATAAAGCTAATTCCTTTATTGCATTAGACCCATGAAGATCAAGCAAAGAACTTCTTCCTAAACTGAGGACATTTAAACTGGTGGTGTTAATTGAGGCAAAAATACTTGTTCCTTGGCAAAACACTTGCTGTGCAATGGATGCTACCAGGGAAAGGGAAGTCCTCCAGTTATTTGGGTGAAATTAACTCTAAATATTTTAAACTGTTGCTCTCATATTCAAAAATAAAGTATACGTTAAAATATATATTTAAACTGAAAGGAATACCAACCAAAAGAAACCTCATTAAGAAAAAAAAAACGCAAAAAAACTGTACAATGTATTATACTATACATGCATCACTATTACTAATGTTCACCAGGTCCTAATGGGAATGCCATATGGGAGCATGCCAAGGAAAACTGTACCCAGGGCTGAACAGGCAACAGCTATGGATTTTTCAGTTCTTTGGGATTTTGAGGTAAGCACAGGTGTGTTAATCATAAGAGATCAGTTGAATACCTCCTAAAACCCTTCAGAAGTTAGCGGCGCTACAGGGATGGATTTGTTCCAAAATAAACCAGCAACACACCTATTTCTTCCAGAAGATGAAGACACCTGCTGCCACGAAATCTTTACGCATCTCCAGAGATTTCTGGCCAAAACAGCATGTGCACATGCAGGCAGCTGCATATGGGTTTGAACCACTTCTATATAAAAATGTGCTGGCTGGTGTATGTCACACGTTTCTCTGTGTGTGTGTAAACACATAAACACACACAGATAGATATTTCTTGGGTTTGCAGGAACAAAGCAGATGCACTTTAATTCTCAGGGGACACATAACATCCCAACACAGCTGGCTAACATTACCCGAAACGTATCTGTCTGGGGTCAATGAGGTACAACAGCACAAAGTAAAACCCACTAAGGTCAGTGGAGTTACACGGTTGCAGACTGAAGAAAGTCAAAGCAGATCTAGGAACCCCATGTCCTTTTACTTACACAGTATTTTTATTCATGAAGCACAAAAAGCCAAAGTTAGGTTTTTCTATGAGCATTAGTAGAAGCAGGTGACTATGTAAACTGCCCAGTGACGAGGCTGGTGCAATTCACTTAAACCATGTTCACAGAGTTGCGTTGTGAATGCAGCCGAAAAAGGATCCTTTTTCAGAGGAAAAATGCACAATAAATACATTTTTGCTGTGTTTTAAATCTACATAGAACAATTCTAGAAAATCTGTATCATCATCTCACATTCATTATGTAGAATTTTATTTGGGAAAAAGAAACCCACCAAAGTTTTGTATTCATAAGACTCATTTTACTTCCAACAAGAAAGGCAGCCAGCACACAAGAGAAACGTGGGAGCTGCTCTGACCCAGTCAGCCAGGAGCTGAGTTCAAGCTGTGGAACCCTTCATGGGCAGGGAGCACCTTGCCATACCACTGATCTTGCTCATAGCCTTGGGAAGGGGATCACTCCTCACATCCCTGCCATCCCTGTTCTTCTGAAATATTCATAGGAGCCTGAAGCTGGAACCAAAGTTTAGGACTTGCACCCAAAGGGAAAGACTGAGTTTCCAGCTGCCCACGAGTGCTTGGCTGCAACCCTGACTCACGCCCCCTCCCCAGTTACTCTTTGGCTTGGAAGATTCAGGCCAAAGGGATTAAGTATTTTTAAGGCACATCCCAAAAAAAGAAAAAGATGTGTGCAGGGAGTGAAGAGATCGTGCCGTGGACAATACCTTGGGATCTGGCTTTCAAAGCTGCTGCTTCTGGAAACACTTTTTAAATGCTTGTTGGCACTGGCCCACATACTACAAGCGTGGGACCCAGGCCTTCTGTAATAAACCCCATCACAATTTCCTTAGTTAAACCCAACCCCAACAACTACTTTAATGTAAGCCACATTATTTTAATGAATTTATTAATAAGGCTTCAAATACCATTGTGTCCAGGAACCTGAGAGGGCCGGACCTTTGTTCACCACCCATTTACTGCTGAGGATCCTTCTAGCTCCTGCTCTCCCAGCACTTTCACCCACTAGCCAGGATCCAAAATTCAGAGGTGAATTAATGGCATTTTGAATAACGTTGCACTGAATGAAAAGCTCATTTGAGCAGCACACTGTAAAAATACAAGAAGCAGCATTTAAACCCATTCGTCCAGAAAAAAAAAAAAATCCAAACACCACCCTGCAGGAGTGTTGCTGAACTGCAGCTGCTGGTTTTGCCTGGGAGACAACAAACTATACACATGCCAGTGAAGAAATTTGTTCTTGGATGAGGCTGTACCACTGCATGAAATGCTGGCTAGCATGACCACGCAGCCTTCTGCCTGCGGCTTGGTACATATCTACATTCCCCTGCTGTCCCCAGGGTCTCGATCCTCTGAGTCCCTCTGTCAAACAGGTCTCCATCCCGTACCCGTTCCCTTGCTCCTTGACACCAGGGAGCAATCATCCAAGCTTGAGGAGCAACCTCCAGCGACGAGGCAATGATGTACACCTACACCCTCTGCAGCCAGGGGAGGTCAAAGTAAGCCCTTCACAGAGGCTTGCCCTTTGAAAACTAATAGATGCTTATCCAGCATGCTCCACAGGACAGATGCGACAGGGAAACGTATTTCAGAGCAGGCATAAAATAAAGAGTCAATACTGTGATCCTGAAAAATACATTTCAAGAGAGAGGAGCCAGGGAAATGTATGCTTTGGCAGCAAGGAGGTCACATCATGGATTTCTAGAGGAGTAAAAAGGAATAAATCACACTCGGACATCAGACATCACGTCTCACAAATGGAGTTTAAAGAACATACTGGATGATGTGAGCAGAGAAACTAATTTTTCAGTCCCCACCATTTGATGAATCAAAAAGACAAAAGGTTTGGGATTACAACCTGAGGAAAAAAAACCCTTCACTAGCATCTTCCAGGAACATGATATTTCCCAAGGCTTTTTTCATCAGCCCTCCCCAGCACCAGTTATCCCTCACACGCTATGAGCCCCACGTAGCTGTGCTGTGGTGTGCCAGCCATGGGCTTGCTGCCTTTCCCCGGGCTGCTCACCAGCACTGGCACAAACATGTGCGGAGCTGCCCTGTCCCTGTGGCACTGCCCTTTGTACGGGGCAAACGCACAACTAACATGGCACCCAGGGATAACAAAGCTTTTTGTTAGATTAGGAATGACAAACCTAGAGCTCTGGGGGAGCTTAGCCCAGTTGATTAAACAAAGGTAGTTAAAACTGGAAGAGAGGCCCAGAAAGGCTGTAGGACCTCCACCCCTACAAAATTCAGCTGGACACGGCCCTGAGACACAGCACTTAATTTTGAAAGTGGCTCTGCCTTGAGCAGGGGGCTTGACTAGGTGACGTCCATAGGTCCCTTCCCGTGTAAATGATTCAATGTCTCTAAACAAGATCCATTACACAGCCTCTGATACAAGCTTCATGTCTCAATTTTGGTCTTCCAAAGGCTTGGTCAGGGGGAAGCTTGCTCAACCATATCATGGCCAGACTGATTAACTATGCAACTGAAAGCTGAAAGACAGCAAGCACAAAAAATAAAGAAGTACAATATGCAATGACACACATCACCTTGAACGAGATACGACAGAAAAATAGGGAGAGATTGCTAATGCAGATTAGGAGATCTGCCCACTCGTTGAATGTCCAACAGCTTATACAGCAAAAAATAGATCTGTGTGAGACGACATGGTTGATATCATGTCTCTGCTTTCCACAGGAAAGGAAAGCTTTGATTGTAGTCTTAACTTATATTTGCTCTGCAGGTGGTAGCCAGTAAAAGGAAAATCTGCAGGGTATGGAGCATCAGCTGCCTCCTAGCTGAAAGGAAAAGTTTCCTATCATGGTGGAAAACTCCTTTGCTACAGTATTTCTACAAGATCTGAGTGTTTGATACTGAGATTTTTCTGGAAAGGATAAGTTGGATAAAAACTATATCTTAGTTGAGCCAGTATCCTCTCCATCTTCTCCCCTCTGCTAGGAGGATAAGTGCTTAGGAGGATGACTCTCAAAGGTGACAGAATAACAAACAGCTGAGAATGAGACACTAAAAATTTTTCCAAGTTTGTGTTCCTTGTTTTAAATCTTCAGTTTTTACCAGAAACCTCTCCCGCAGAAGAAAAGCTGCACAGCTTACACAAAGGTTTACTTTTGCTTTTCCTCCAGGGCTATATCAAATACTCGGCACTCTTCTACGGCTACTACAACAACCAGCGGACAATTGGCTGGTTAAAATACAGGCTACCGATGGCCTATTTTATGGTCGGGATCAGCGTATTCGGCTACAGCCTGATGGTGGTTATAAGATCGTAAGTACAGCTGGCATTGCCCTCTCTACAATATCCACCCAGATGTGTCCCCCAGCTGGGCTCCCCTCCATGGGCATAGCTCACGGCTCGGTTCAGCCTTGGCCAGACAGTTGGGGAAATGTGGGGTGAAGGGGGCTGCATGCCTACTGTGTTCACGTACTCAGTCTCAGCATCCACCACCCCTGGCTCTGGTGGGCTGGGTAGACCTGGGCAGCCCCCTGCCTCAGCCATGTGCTCATGTGCATTATTTTGAACCCTCACGCCTCCTTCTCCAGCCCTCCTCCTCCTCTCTGGATCACTTTAACCCTTCCTCCAATGTTACTACAGGGCCATCAAACAGGTAGATTTTGTCCATGAAGGAAGATTTTACTTATGGTAAATCTCAAAGGTTCCTTTTCCCATCCTTCCATTGCAAAAAAACATTCCTGAAAGCCAGTGTGAGTCACACAGATGGTGCAAGGCATACAGAAAAAAGCCAAAGGCTACCAGACTGCTCTTGTGTCCCCAAAGCAATCAGCGGAGTTTTAAAGCAGGGCCCCAATCTCCACGCCCCTGGTGCACTGTCCCTGAGCACCAGTGAGGCTCCCACAGCATCCTCGGGGCAACAAGGAGATGCAGCCGAGGCACTTCTCGCTGCTGAGATGGTCTTGGCAAAGCCAAAAATTAAAAAAATAAACTCCCCTATCTCTGCCTTGAAGGCACACCATGCAAAGGTTTTCCTTCTTTTGCAAGAAAGAATAAGCCCCTGGATTTGTATCACTGCTGAAACAGGCCATATTGCTGTGCAGCACAAAAAGCCTCTTGAGCCTTTGGCTGGAGCAGGACACAGGGATTTGCTGTACATTTGCCATGAAATTGCAGCATCTGTTGTCTTGCCTTCCTCGGGGGACCGGTGCTAGGAACTCTAGTGGGAGTTACAGAAGGATTTCAGGGATCAAATAATAGAGAGGAGACAGCAGGAGCCATATCTGCTCCTATGCTGATTAACAAGAATAATCCTTTTTCTCACCCTGCATGACTTGCTGCGAGCTCTTTGGCTCCAGCATTGTGCAGCCTCTGAAGTCTCACTAAAACTTTGGTTGGCAGTGGAGGTATTGGGCAGCACCAGTGGGTTTTGGCTAAATTTAACTAACTAAAGGGAGCCGTAATCATTTAGTATACTCTGGGATCCAGAAGCGCTATAAATAGACATCTTTCATGCACTAGCTGGTGGAAGCAATCCTTAATCTGCTTTAATCACTTACGCTAGGATTTTTTCTCTCCATTACTGTTTTTAATACAAAACCTGAATAGCACTGAAGACCCCATTCGACAGTTCAGTCGTCCTTAAACCTAAAGTCCAATGGCACAGGTTAGATGGTCGCACCCAAACCCCAAGAACAGTCACCCCACTCCTTCCTCACCCACCAGCAATCCCAAGCCACCGGTGCTGCTTTACAAAGCTGAAGGACACGTGGTGGGTCTGTGAAACGCTGACCTTGTCACCGCACATGTCCTCACACAGGATGGCACGCAACGCCAACGAAAGTACAGCAGACGGGGATGATGATAACTTTGTTTTCAGCTGGAAAATGTTCACCAGCTGGGACTATCTCATCGGCAACCCAGAGACAGCGGACAACAAGTTTGCGTCCATCACCACCAGCTTCAAGGTAACCCTAACTGGCATTTCTCTGCTTCTGGGGATGCTCTGAGCACCTAGCATGGCAGAGATTTAAGAGAAAATCTGCATACCTGTACAGCATCTCTCTGTATGAACAGGGTAAGGCGCTGAACTACGGCAGCTCCAGCTCCCGTGCCCTGGGTCACCCTAATCCCCTTTGTAGGATTTGAAAAAAAATTGTGTTACTTCAGCGTGAAATTTCCCCACCATGTTCCCCTGGGACATGGCAAGCTGTTTGCCACTTGATGCTTTCCAGTCAAACCGGGACATCTGTACGAAGCCCAGTTTGAACTTAACACCAACTGCAAAGTTCAGTATAGCCAGAATTGCATGGGATTGCATTTCATAGGGTGGAAAACCATCTAGTGTTGCCTTAGGCTCAGTGCTGCGAGATACTCGCTTCAATTCTGTGAGCAACCCTGTTTTTTCAGGAGTCTATCGTGGATGAGCAAGAAAGCAACAAGGATGAGAACATCCACCTGAGGAGGTTTCTGCGGGTTTTGGCCAACGTCCTCATCATATGCTGCTTGTGTGGGAGCGGCTACCTCATTTATTTCGTGGTGAAACGGTCCCAGACGTTTTCCAAAATGCAAAACGTTGGGTGGTATGAAAGAAACGAGGTAAGGGAACTTTACTTCCTGTTTTCTGCTGTGATAATTTGCCTTGGACAGCAACATAATTGTTGCCACAGCTTGAGGACGATATCCAAGGCAGATGGATTCCCTACCAGGGCCCAGAAATCCCCTTCGATACATTTGTACCTTTTTTGGCTGGGAAACACACTGGTCTCATTGAAGCTTCCAGGGTAAATTAACAACTCGTGGAGAGAGGGAAAAATACACTTACAATAAATCACAATAAAAGTCAATGTGTCTTCAGCACCTACAACACTGCCCATTTTCTAAAGAAACTACCTTAAGTTGCTAACTAATGCTTACAACCTCTGTTGTACTAGAAAGCACTCTGGGTGCAAAAATGTCCATGATCAGACATAAAGCTCAACTCTGATCTTTATCAACCATCTTGAATTACAGAAAAGAAAAAAAAAATTTAGAATCAACAGAAAAATTAGTTGTCAAAATTTTTCTGTGCCTGATTTTGGAATGAGAAGTTCAAATCCTGAAGTTCTTCACAGAAAAAAAAAAGAAATTGTTTCAACCTATGGAAAGGTTTAATTTCAATGTACAGAATGATATCATAGATTTCTGTGTCAAAGCTAAATTAAGTTCAAAGACATGCATGTTCATAATTCCCTCAGAAAACTTTAGCAAAACCTCACTTTCCCACAAAATATTTTGATTTATTTTGGTGAGCTTTTCAAAACATACAAACCCTACTAAAAAAAAAAAATAGTGTCTGAAACTTTCCTGGTGATAACTGAAGATCTGAATATATACATTTCTGGGTACCATACCCTCTCCTGGATAGAAGCAGCACACAAAAGAGACCTGTGAGTTAGAGCCTGCCAGCAGCTGTACAGACATAGTCATCTTCAGGTCAACAGGCACTGTAGGGCCATAAAAATAGACAGAGCCTGCAAGTCATGCCTGAGCTAACACTGACCAATGACCTCACTGACCACAGTACAACTTACCATCTCGCACCACAGAGAGGACAAAAATACCACTAGAATGTATTTCCTTGAGCTGCAGAACTGAGTCCTTGATGTGCTTTCCTTCAAATCTGTAATTGCCTGTTGCAAAAGCGAAGGTGCTGAACGCAGAAAATAAACATTAGCATCGACTAATTATCTTTATGCACACAAGCCAAGTCTTGTGCTTCCTCCGAAACTAAAATAAGAACCTCGGAGCTGATGCAAGCAGTGCTACGAGGGACTTGGGGAACCTAAATATTCATGAGTCTGGACTGACAGGGAACAAATTCTTCAGAGCTCATCCCTTTGAGATAACAGCAAAAGTGCTCCTGCAAGAGCAAGCCATGCAACCCAGCCCTGCAGTCTGACGCTGTGCTGCCTGCATACTAAGGGAAGCCAGAAGCTCAGCTCACTTTGGCTCCCTCCCCTTTATAAATCCTTCAGAAATCTCCAACCTGTTGCTGGCAGCCCCCACTCTGCTCAAAATAAGATAGTTGCTGTTGTTGCTATTAGTGGTAATCTCATTTTCCTCATGTGGCAGGTTGAAATTGTGATGTCCTTGCTGGGCATGTTTTGCCCTCCTCTGTTTGAAACCATCGCTGCACTAGAAAATTACCATCCCCGCATCGGGCTGAAATGGCAGCTGGGGCGCATCTTTGCGCTATTCCTTGGGAACCTCTACACGTTTTTGTTGGCCTTGATGGATGATGTCAACGAAAAAGTAAGAGCCGAGCTGAAAAGCCACGTTAGCTAACATTTTCCAGATCAGAGGGCGAGCACAGCCCATCCCTGCAGCCAAAAAAAAAACTTTGCAGCAGGCACTTCCCCCATCCCCAATCTTCTCAAGCATCAGCTGCAGCACCCTAGGGAGACTCACAAACCGGAAGGGTTTCCAGAGAGTCTCCAGCTTCAATTTATAGCCCCAAAAAGAGAGTGGTTATTGTCTCCTATAATTGTGGCTTGTTAGTGTAATTAAGTCTTTTTTTCCTCCGTCTGACTCCGTTTGCAGCTTCTATTAATGCAGACCCCAAGGATATACTTTATAATCTTCTTCTCCTGCCCTCCCCTCTTTAACATTACCCTGGTAGTGTGTTGCAGGCAGATAACTGCAGGAAAGGATAAATGTCCAACTGATCTGCAGAAAAAAATGACTGGTTTAAGCTGAGAAAAATTGGAGGAATCAGGGCAGGTCACTGTGCTCTGAAAAAATACAAAGAAAGTGAGAAAGGAGGACTGCGTGGAGGCTCCCTCTGCACACAGAAGTCTTGAAGGAGATCTGGCTCCTCCACATGCAGGAAGCAGGCTGCTAGCTCCCCAAAACTCATGGTGCCCAGATCTGCTTTCAGCCTGGAAGGGCTGCTTCTCCCCTGCTCCTGGCAAAAGGGAAGGAATTTCTGTGCTATTGCCAGCACTGCAACTCTGTTGGAAGCAGATGCTTATATGATGGGTGGTAACTGGGAGGGAGGAGGGAGAAACCAAACACCTGGAGTGTCTCCAGGTTTTGACTGGGTGGGGGGTCTCTTCATTGCAGCTGGCTGAAGAGGATGTGGTGAAGAACATCACGCACTGGACACTGCTTGGCCACCACAACTCATCCGTGGGGAACGGCAGCACTGCGACTCCACCTCCTCTTGATCCTGCAGACGTGCCCAGGGGACCCTGCTGGGAGACAACCGTTGGCATTGTAAGGAATGCATTACATAGCAAGTCTCTGGGTTGGGTTGGGTTGTGGGGTTTTTGTTGTTGTTGATGATGTTTCTAGCATTTCCAGGCTCGAAGTTTTCCTTGCGAATGACATCTTCTTTCCCAACATTCTCATAGCAGCACCAAGGCCAGTGTAAGTCCTTGTCCATGCTTCTCAAGCCAGGGTGGGGAAATCCTCAGCTGGAGGTGCCCAGGGCATGCACAGCTCCACAGCACATACCGTGACTAGCACAAAAGGCCAAGTAGTCTGCAGCCATGCCCGCACTGTGTTGTCATCCAGATCACGACTGCGTCCTGGAGGCAAACTTGCCTTCTCCACTCATTGCTGCACTTCACATTGCTGAGCAGCTTCGGAGCATGAGTAAAACCCAGCCAGATAACACGCCTCAATTCCCAACACATCCCAACCTCTAACACATTGCGAGGCCAAGGGACAAAACCAGAATCGGACAAAATAACTTCCCTGAAAAGCATGCAGGGTGGCCTTCAAGTCCTCAGTGTTTCACCCCATGCACCTACCCTGCAACCTTCACCTTGTGCCAAGAAGTTCTGCAGCCAGACTGTGCACAACTTAAAAAGCAAAAGCAATTATTTATTGGCTGATACAAATGGCCAGGTCTTACCAAGCTACAAGGCTATGCATTAGTGTGTACACACAAAGGGGTCTTCACTGGCCAAGTGGTTTTCAGTGAAGTGGGGAAAGATCAGCCACCATCGCTCCTTAGAAGAGGCTGATCCTCAGTGCAGCTGAGCTGTCAATCCTCCAGATCCTTGTTTTTTCCCCTCAGATTTTTAAACATTTTCTTGTAAGTATTTTTTCCTTTTGAATCCTTGGGACACCAGCTATCTCCATCCTACAAGTCTTAATTCTGCCTGCAATTTTACCCTTCTTGTTTTGCACATCTCCCCCCTCAATACTTCCTTGCAGCTCTTGTTCACAACGGAGCAATTTCCTCAGGACCTCACGTGAAGGTAATAGAGCTGATCCATAGCAGAGCTATGCACAACCAAAATTACCCTTGGTGTATGCATGTTTTACACCAGCATTATTACAGCATTAACGTTCTGCTTCTGGTTTATGTGCTGCCACAATACATAGTGCAGTCAATTATGCTAGGAGCAAGTATGAAGGTTAATAGCTGTAACGGAGCTCGTGGTTCCCAAGCACAGAGGTGAAGCTTAGGCATTGCCCAGTGTTTGAGAACAGGCAGGGAGCCTGTTCATGGCACGCTTTTCGGAAGGTTACTGTCATATAAAGTCAAATGGTTTAATAAAAAACAAATACAGTCCCAAAAGCCCTGTTGAAATTATAGGAGATAATGTTTTATCTTTGTTTTCAATTGCAGGAGTTTGTAAGGCTCACCGTGTCCGACATCCTAGTGACCTACATAACCATCCTGGTGGGAGATTTCATCCGAGCTTGCTTCGTCCGATTTGTGAATTACTGTTGGTGCTGGGACCTAGAGGCTGGATTTGTAAGTCAGTGTTTTAGAGCTGAGAAGATAGAAGTCATTTAGGACCATTTGGTCAAATGCTACAAAAAATCTGGTGTCCAATGTTCCCAGTGGTCCTCTGGTCTTGTCCAATAATGATGACAATTAGGGAGTCTCTGCATCACTTCTCTGGATCAATCAATTCCATACCAGAAAGAACCCTAACAAAAAAAAAGCAGTTCTCTCCCCACCTCAGGACTTTAAAACATGGAGTTAAAAGAACTAATTTCATGTTTATTCAGTTGTTATAACCCCAAGCCTTAGGGCCCTTCTATACCTCTTCTCAAAGGCCCAGACCTTCCTGTTTGTTGCTCACCCCTCAGGCAGCAGCATCTTTAATCACAGCACCGTCTTCCAATCGACGCTGGAAGCTGGTGTTATTTCTGCTGCAGCCAAGCAAGGAGACTTTCCTTCCCCCCTCACATACGGATAACACACAACAGTGCTGGACTCTTTGGTGCACATAAAGACCACGTTACCAAAGCAGCCACTACTGGAGCTGTACAAAAACAGAAGAAAATAATAAAAAAACAAAGTCCATGGTTTCACATGAGAGTCAAACAGATGGATTCAGGCAGAGATGGAAGTACCTTGCAAGATTACAATTACACCAGTGCATCAGCTGCCTAGCTGTTGTACTGAGAGGGTTCCCTGGGCCGGGGTTTTGGAGAAGAACAAAGAGGAGGGCTTTGTATGTGTCTACAGAAGCCTGGTCAAGCAAGGGCAGCTGGGGCACAACAGGCATTTTGCTGCTTGTGGAGCTCTTCGTAGCTCTTTGTATTTCTTCGGGGGGAGACAGAGGACATTTCCAGGGTGGCCAAGGAATTTCAGAGCTCATAGGACCCCCTAGGCAGTGCGAAGTTACTCCCATTGTGTGTGCTCACAGGTCATGGTCTTGCTGAAGCCCTTCTGGTTTCCTCCTCCTGGCCATGTCCTTCCTCTCACTTCATTAGCCACCTTTGATTTTTATCTTTAAGAAGCTTTCCTCAAAACAACCTTCAGAAATATCCACAGGGTCTTCTTCATTCTTAAGATCTCCATTGTACAAATAGCTGGGAGTCTCTTCTGTCCTGCAGGCACTCCTTGATGTATTAAACATAAAAAAAATTTCCTGGACATCCATCCTCAACCGCTCATTTAAAAGACTTGCTTTAGGGCTTATTCTGCGCTTCCCTCTCTCCTTTCCTTTGGCATTTGACATCAGCCTAGGCAGGCTGTGAGGCAATTTTGCAGTGAGAAACAAGCCCCATTCAGCACCTGTCAGGAGATAACCAGACTAACAAGCTTCAGCAGGTCAGCTTTCACAAACCAGCAGCCCAACTCAAGTTGCTCAGGAGTAAAGCAAGGCCCTTCTTGATAAGGGCTAAAGTAGCAGCATTAATTTGCAGCCCATAACACGGGCAGCACTAGAGGGTTGGCAATCTGAGATCTGGCAAAGGCAAAATCTCCTTTCATGCCAAGCAACTCTCGTGGTAGTTACAGGAAGGAGAAAGCACCATGGGCTTCCCCCTCTTCTTTTCCTCCTACATCTTGGGAAATTCATGTATTCTTCCGGGTGCTATGTGCATTACCCCACTGGTACTAAAACCCAGGGGTTGGGGTTTTTTCCCCTATGCCAGGAATGTAAGAAGAGTGAAAGATGGTTTGGTAACAGCCATCTGATACAGCCTAGCCTTGGGCACCAGCACAACTGTACACGTGTTTTTCTAATGAATATAGCGAGTAAGTCACACAGAAGTACTCAAGGCAGAGGACAGCAGGCACTAAAAGTTGTCATTATTTTCATGGGAAAAAGAAGCCAACATTAACCTCTAGCTAAATATTTGAAACAGAATTGGACTGGAATCAAAAGGACAAAGAAAACAATGTTTTCACCCATCCATTCCCAAAGCTGTGAGCAGTCAGCTAAGCAACACTCTGGCTAGGCTCCTTTCGAGTTTTCATTATAGAAGACAAACATCTTAAATCTCAACTTTATGAACTGCTGGCAGTATTGAGTACATGCAAATTACATGAAGAACAGACATACTACACAGGACATTTCAAACATAAGGGCATCACCCATCATTTCTTAAAACTGTGTTTTCTGCAGTGATGTAAAAAATAATTTACATTTCCTTGGGGAAAAAAAAAGAAAAGCTTTGCACAGTTCAAGCTGCCAAAGGCATCAGAGTTTTGGGTGCACAAGAGATCTATGGAGAAGAAACAGTAGCTTCATCATATGCAAATCTACTAGAATAATAATTTATAAAACAACAAATACTGTCAACAGATTCGACTAGCCTGTTCCGGACTCCCCACCACTAGCACCCACATCACACAGGTTGCTCCATACAAAGCAGATTTTTTAAACTACTGGCTAGCAGAGAGCAAAATTCCAACCATCAGGTCATATATTCCCTCATATTTCTCTACCTTTGCCCTCTGTTACTCTTCTCCATCAGCCTGCTGCTGCAAGACCTGGGGACATGGACATACCTGGTGTAGCACTTGCCCTCCAGCTCATCATTATCACCGTTTAAACATACAATATTTTAGCAGGGTGGAACAGTAAGTCCGTAGCCAGATACACCAGCTGGAGTGTAAAACCTAGTCCCATGCCAGCAGCTGGCTTTATATTAGCAGGGAGACGGAAACACAGAGCAACTCAAAGCACCTCCATATGTCTTTCCAATTTTCAGCAAACCATCAGAGAAGCAGCAGCCCACAGCGCGGTAGCTCCAATTTTGCTTTGACCACACTGCTGCCGGTCGTTCCAGCAGTAAGCACGCAATGGGAGCCCCTCCCCCAAAATCCCTTCGTACCAGCTTTAAATAAGCATCCCTATACCCAGCAGCAAACAACAGCAGGTACCTCTCGCAACAACACACTCTTCCTTCTCTCCCCATGCAGCCATCCTACGCAGAGTTTGACATAAGCGGCAACGTTTTGGGTTTGGTCTTCAACCAGGGAATGATTTGGTAAGGTATTTCCATTTTTTTGTTGGATTTTTATTTTGGCATTGTTTAGAGAATCTGCTAGCAAAGTCAGAAAGTTTCTGAGCCAGGTAGAATAACCTTTGAGTTTTGGTTTCTCTGTTTGGCTTTCTGCGCTTGACCGTAAAAGCAGAAATTTAAAAATACCAGCTTTCTCATTTAGGAGGAGCAGCAGTGGCATAACTGAAACAGAGATCAGTCATGCAAACCTTGCCCCACTCCCACATTTATAAGGTCATTTTCCCAGTGGTGAAAATTGGTTAAGATGGGCCATGAGCTAGTTTGGGGGCACCATGAGCTTACACGTCAGTGGAAGGGTGGTTACAGAGCCAGCAAGAGCAGGGTGGACAGGAAGGGCATGTCCCAAAACTGGGATGGCAAACAGGAGCTGCTCTGCCCTGCTGTGTCAAGCACCAGGAGGCAATAGGCAACAGCACCAAGCACCCTCACCTCCTCTGGGAGAGAGGTTTCTTTTGCCATGGGTTGATAATTTCTGCCTGTTACCCTACTACAGTATCTCTGCAGATTCAAGGGGGTCTCTCCCTGCTGGTTACATTCACCTGGCATTTTCCAAGCTATCTCCAAGCTATTTTTGTCACAAACTGAAATCTTTCTTTGCAGCCAGTGAGAGGTCTGAGACCCCTCGCTGGTCCTCGATGCATGGTTAGCATATCCTAACACGGATGCAGGCAGCTTCTCCTCCAGAAGCACAGGGGTAGACAAGCCAGTCCGCTCAGACTGCATTTGTGACAAACTTGCCCCTACATGAACACTTGTTTTCCTTCTTCTGAAAATAAAAAAACCCCTAGAGTGTCAAAAAAATAGCACCTGTCCTTCTCTTTTCCTTTTCAGGATGGGATCCTTTTACGCGCCAGGGCTCGTGGGTATAAACGTGCTGCGCCTATTAACCTCCATGTATTTTCAGTGCTGGGCTGTTATGAGCAGCAATGTCC
>NW_010224070.1:26719-40637 GCF_000690775.1 Eurypyga helias
ATAATTTTTACATGGGACTTTTGCTGCTGATCCTGTTCCTCAGCCTCCTGCCTGTGGCTTACACCATCATGTCCCTGCCTCCCTCCTTTGACTGTGGACCATTCAGGTACCAGCAAAACACCCAAAAGGCCATTTTCCTGCTCTGATACATGGGATTATTTTCACAAAGTTAGAAGGCCTGGACTCCAGCAGAGATGGTGAAATGCCTTCATTCCCTGTCTGGTTAAATCTTTAGCAGTGTGAGGAAACAAGCCGTGCCCAGCTGTGGGGTGCAAACAGCCAGCCAGGAGCACTGAACCTGCTCTGGGCTCCTGCCTGCCCTTCTCCAGCAGCCCCTACAAGCTCAGCTGCTCTGCCTCCTCTGCTACATGATTCCTGGTGCTTCTCCAACACACACCAGTGAAAACAAGAGAGGACAGCAGGGGTAGGACAGCAGGGTGCAGCCTCCAGTAAAAAAAAGGCAACAGGAGCATCCCTAAGGCTCTCTGGAAGATGGTGGCAGCACAACATGTCCAAAGTCTCCTTCCGTAGAGCCAAGAATTCACAGCACGAGATGTATTTTACATGTTGAATTTTCTTGGAAAATAGCAGGAAATAAATAGGGCTGTGCCTCAAGAGTTGCAGCTTTAAAAAAAAAAAAAAAGGTAATTTTTGTGGTTTTTAATTAGGGCAAAATCAGCACCGCTCAAAGCCTTTGGTGGACCAGGTTAAAACGCCACTAAATGGTAATTTGATTGAGTAACACCATTTCTTGGGCCTGCTGAATCTGACTCAGCAAGGAGCCAGCTTGGAACAAAGTGTTTCTGTAGATGCACTGGTTTAGGTTATCCACTTGCTAATAGAGGATGACAACAGAAAGCTAAAAGACTCAGGAGAGAAGGCAAGAGACCAAAATTCCCTCAGTTCTATAGCAAGGACAGGTGTCAACGAGCAATGTCAGAAGACCTGAAAAGAAACTTGTTGCATGCACAGTCATTTGCAGATGACTAATCTGCATTGTGAAAGAGCCATTTCAATTCCCAATCAACCCTTCAAAAGCCACTCAGCCTGATTCAGACCCTTGGCACACCTCTCAGCTCAACTGAAAGCTCCGCTCTCCTGGGCTTAAGGCAGTTGAAGTTGGGACACCATTTAGCCAAGTTTGTCGTTATTGACTCTTATCATCAGGACAGAGTCCACCACCTTCCTGAGCAGAATCCTGCAAGATTCCAGGAGGAAACAAGCCTAAATATGAGGAATAGCACTCCTAGGGTTGAATTCATAGACCCAGAGGTACTGGGGAAAGAAGAAGGTCAATTATGTAATCCAGCCTTTTACAGATTTGTTCTCCTTTCATACAGAGCACTCATCTGCTTTATCAATCCGCTTTGAAATGACTCTTTCACTGAGTTTCCTGTTAAGCAATAATCACAGCTTGCTATTTTTGTCATTACTTAGCAGCTCTTCAAGTTGGCTCATTACTTCAGAAAGGCAGAATTTGCATATGGAAAGTCATCTCTACCATGAAAAAGCCATATATTGATCAGAAATGTACAGTTACTGCAATCTGTAGGGTTTTATACATTTCAGAGGGGTAAACAACCAGACCTCATAAAGAATACATTTGTAGAAATAAATGTATTAACTCCAAGAGCAAGTTGGCCTAGCAAAGATTATTCTTATAATCAGTGGGAGACAGGGGGAGGGCTGGATGGACCAATAGGTATTTTTAAATGAAGGCATTTCGAAATCCTTGTGGCCAACAGCAAGCTGATGCTCATTAAAACGTACTGCTTAGCATCATTTGATTTAGGAGCTGTTTTGTCTCTCCAGGAAATACCTATGTTCCTTAACTGGCTGTTTGTCTTTCCAGTGGAAAGAAAAGGATGTATGAAGTCATTCAAGAGACCATCGAGCTCGATTTCCCACTTTTTGTTGCCAAGATCTTCAGCTACGTAGCAAACCCAGGACTGATCATACCTGCAATTCTGCTCATGGTGTAAGTTTTCCTTACAGTATCACATGCCTGGATGAGGGAAGGAGGTTGAAGAAAAAAAAAAATGCTGGCATATTAGTGAGGTTTAAATACAGCTTCTGCTGAGATAACCACCCAGGTTAGGACAGACACATGCTCCCTACCCCCCTCACCTTCACCCAAACTTATTTCCAAAAATTTAATTACCTGACCCAATTAAACGCCACTATGTAGATGAAATGCATTGCTGACAGAGGCCTTGTGGATACCAAAGCTGTCACAGCTTCCATATGGAAAATTTTCAGTAGCCAGCAGGAAATAAATGGACGCTCTCAGCCTGATGCCTTTTGGAGAAGCAATTTCTATCACAGCTGGTGGTATTTACAGCGCTGCCAAGCCAGGGCATTCAAAAATTACACATTCCAAAATTATGAAGAGGTGTGGGTTTTGTTTGGGATGTTGGGGTTTTTGGTTGTTTTCTTTTTTCTTTGTCCAAATAATACACCTGAAATTTGTTTCAGTGCTGTCTGATCATTTCAACTTTGAAACCACACTTAAATCCCTAGCACCTTCAGCAGCACCAGGACCAGTGCAGTTGTCTTTTTTTTCCTTTTTAAAAAGGTATTTTTGGCATTGTTCTCAAGGTTTCCACAGCTATTACAATGAGTGGGAGAGCTGTGGCCAAATTTTATAGGCAGCTTTGAACACTCCAGACTAAACACTGGGAGACGGGGAGAGGGTTGGGGAGCATATTACATATGCTTTCCTACTCTGACTCTTCCTTGGGCATCCACGCACATTGGAGATGGCCCTCTGGGCTGATCCAGTACAGCCGCTCTTGAGTACTGTGATTCTTCATTCTGAATAGGTTACACTGAAGATAATGCCATTAAGTTAAATCAAAGTTCCCATGCTACAAAGTTTCTATAGGAAACAGCCTAAGAAAAATCCCAGTTAAACTGAAAACAACCTGTCATCCCTCTAGCTGCCTTGAAGTACTTAGGCATTTTAACCTAAATAAAATGATCACGTACTGTAACTTGTGTAGACAGATCCTACACTTAGAAGAATTGGATCAGATACATGCAGGAGACAAGAAGTTTCATGCTACATCCCTAGCATGGCCAGGCATATTGTTATTAGCGTTATTCCTGCGGGCTTCGCAGTAGCACTAGCCGATGCTACGCAAACACGAGATGAGGATTGCAGAATGAAACCACCCCAAATGGGTGACCTGTACAAAAGCGCTGCAGGTCAGGTTTCTGAGGTTTTGATGCAATCTCCCCCAAAAAGGTGGTGGAAGAGCAATAGACCTTTGAAAACAATGCTGTATTCAGTGACAAGCTCCTGCTCTTTCCTCCACTGTCAGCCAGGACAGGGAATAACACAAATTCAGTTTATCATCTGAAGAGAGACCTTCTGTAACCCCTTCCCAGTCTGGGCTATTCCCACACTACAGCCTTCCCATTTGTTCATCTCCTTGAGACACCATTTTGACTTTTCCCCGATTCCCTCTGCAAACTGAGAGCTATCCTATCTCTACAATACCTAAAACATCCTCATTTCCACCTAGTCCTGTGCGTCCTTTGAGGATATTAGATAATTACGATTTCCAGTTGTTCAGCTCCCGAGAGAGTCACAGACCTAAAAAAGACCCTGATGCCTGAACAAGTCAGACCTGCAGCCCCCTGGCAGTAGCTCTCGCATGCCCCGAGAGCATCTGGTGTCTTGCAGAAGTGCTGCTCATTATGTGCATGCAAACTTCTCCTGGGATAATCCCAGAAAAAAAAAAAATCATATCTACCGTACCAGGATATATCCTAGGGCTTGGGTCCTTTTCTCCTCTCAGACTTCTCAGTTGAGGAAATCACATCTAGCAAGTCCCCAGTTCCCTGCCTTCCCCCTGAAAGCCTTCAGCTTTTGCTGTGCTGCAGACAGGTAGACAGGGTCAAGCTGGAGCTAGGCCTTATGCTCGTTCCCATCCTGCTTGCCAAGAGAATAAAAACAGGGATAAGCAAAAGCTTCACTAGGTCCTGGTGAGCAGAGAGCCAGCAGCTCTTGAAGTAGCAGGCAAGGCAACCTACAACGCAACCCAAATAAAAAATAGTCTCTATGAAGAGTGACAGGTAGATTGTAAATGGACAGTCTGTTGATTTTGATGGCAGACACAAAGAATGTTTTTTCTATTTCTATGGACTGAATTAAGTAATTTTCTCTAGCCATTCCCAACAATGTCTCTTCTGTTTATTTTTGTTCTTGGATTCTGGTCCCAAACAATGATGGGGTCAAGCAGGTGACAAAGGTTGTCAAACTTACTGGCCTGTTTCTAGCCACCCAAGGACAAGGGAGAAAGGAAATAAAGAGCAAGAAGCAGCACAGATATTGTACACACAGCTACATAAACTAATCCCACTTGGGTCGGGAGCAAGATTTCAAGCTGTGGTTTGTAGACCTTCCTGGCAGAACACAGAAGCAGCTTACTGCATCAAGGAGAAGGAGAAAAAGATTAAAACTACTGTGCAGGCTAGAGAAGGACAGTGACCCACACTCGTCCCAGCTCTGGGGGAGCAGTGAGTCAGAGAAGCAGGTGCCAGAGCCACGCAGCATCTGTGCTAAACAGCTCAAGCTTGAGTGTGCATCCCTAGACTCATTTTAGAGGCAAATAAATCCAAAGCACCCACTGAAAGTGGATAATCTCCATTTGCTAATGCTTACTTGATTTCCCAGCAAAGTTTACAGCTCCTCATGCGCTGCTGCTCACAGTCAGATCAGGACTTGGCTTTGCTCTGTCTTTTCTGGGAACTGGTACTAGCAGTGAGAATCAGGAATTCAATAGCACATCCAGCACACCTGTAGGATCTACCCAGGACACTGGCATGCACGTTGGAGGATCACCTAGGCTGCTTCAGCACTGATGAGGTTTGGCCTGAACAACCCAGCCTAAATCTGCCTGACTACCTGCAGATTTGGACTGCAGCAAAGGCGTCGCCCCAAATCCCCTTTCTGTGGCACTGTCCCTTTCCCCGCTCCCTCCCAAGACCCCTTACGGGCAGTTCAATCCTGGACAAACTCACACTCCCCTGAGCAATTAACCTGCAAGAAACCAAGGGCAGAGGAAACTCAGGCTTAGCCTGCAGACAGATCAGGCTTATATCTCACAGTGCTGGGGAGAGGAAACTGGTGAATTTACACCCTTTCCCCATCAATTACCCATTCAACACAGGAGCCAGGAGGGAAGGAAGGTGTGGTGGCTGGAGATGATGCTGGCCACTAAAGTGGAGGGTGAGAAAGAACTTAAAAAGGAATGGAAATGGATTTGCTCAGTTACTCAGTGAACTTGAGAAGGCAGCTCGGAAGCAGAGGGCATGGCATAGCATCCCAGACAGCTTCAAATTGGCAGATCTAGTCACCTTTATGAAAACAGGGGTGGCTCCAGGCACTTATGTCCTGGATGGTCACAGTAAAAATGGCAAAGCAGCCCCAAAGTCCTGGTTACAAAGTAATATTTCCTAGGCAATGAGTTTGATAACATAGAAGAGGTAAAACTATCACATCCTTACAGAGGAACTAAAATAATAATTTCCAAGAGGGTTTTGCAGGGCAGAGAGCCCAGATCACCAAGTTTTGGCTAGGCAAAAGGAAACAGACGTGTTTCCTCTAGACAGGCCCCTGTAAAAAGTCTCAAGAAAGTCCATCCTATGTACCCCTTCCTGATCTTCCACCTGGAAACCAATGTGCCTGGAAAACATGGTGACTTGCTGGGCCTAGAGTCAGGCACTCTGCTGACAAAATCCTCGAGCTTGGTTTGAGGATGCTGAACCTGGGCTAGAGTCACACAAGCAAGTTATGAACTATCAGGAAACCTTTTTTTTTTTAATACAAGTCTGTCTTTTTCCTTTTATAAGAGAATTTTCTACTTTACTTCTTTAAAAAATCCCACAAAACCATAGTGGTGAACCGAACGGCTGGTGTTTTTCCTGGGAATGGCTCAAACTCACTGAGCAGATGATGTTTATAACTTAGAAGAACAAAAGCATTCTACAAAAGCAGGAGAAGTCATTTTTGACAACCAAAATATTACTGGCTGGCGAGTGGCAGCAGTGGCGAGACAAAAACACTTCTCCCCGTGAGCCAAAGGCTGGCTGCCAGCACACCCTCTCCCATCCTGCTCGCCTTTCTCTTCCCTCCAGCTTGGCTCAGTTTCCCCTGGCTTTGGCGTGCCCTTTTTGCAGAAGGGATCTACACAAAAGCCAGCGGCTCTGCTCGCCCTTGGTTCCCATCTCTGCTCTCTCCCGATGGCCCCTTTCCGGCAGCTGGTCCTGGCCAAGTGGAAAGGGGGACTGTGCCTTGAGCAATGTGCTTTTCAGGAGAGGGTTCAGGGCCTTGCTCTGCCACCTTTTTCCTGGTTTCCTAGAGGGTTTTAAGGTCCCTGTGTAATCCGGTGCCTGTTTTGTCTCCCGGGTCAGGATTTTCATTTGAGAAAGTGACAGAAAGCCATCTGTTTTTGTCAGCTAAGCTGGTTTTCAGCTGGTCAGAGGCTGGTGCAAAGGAAGCAGAGGGAGCCTATGGCCAGCCAAGGTGGAGGCAGGAGGGCAGGATGGTCATTTTTCTTCTGTTTGAGCAAAACTGTGATACTGGAGTGGCTCAGCCCATCTTAGCTGACCATGCCATGTGGCAGCCTCAATTTCTCCTAAGCCTTGAGCCTCTAAAGGCGGTTTTGAGACAGCTTGTGGGAAACATGTATTAGAAGGTAGGCAAAAATTAAATGTTCCCTCCTTGCGAAAATTTCTCTCTCCCCTGATCCTATCACTACAGCAACACGTTTGTTTTCGTAGCCTTGCCATCTATTACCTAAACGCTGTGGCTGAAGCGTACCAGCGTGCCAATGCAGAGCTGAAGAAGAAAATGCAAATGGTAAGTATTGATCTGGCAAAGCCACCTTTGAAATACCATGCACCTCAAGCTTTATGTGCAACGTATGCTTTTAAATTGCTCTTCGCTTCTGAACGCGTTAGTGGCACAAGGGGAAGACACATTTTACGTTTGTTCAGTCCTCTCTGATGGCATTTAATGGCGAACTGCAAAGAGTGGTCGCAACCCATGAAAGACTGCTATTTCACCCATCAAAACTACAGTGAATTTTCCCATAAACTGTGCTTTCCACCTACAGAAATAAGTTACCTCAAAGTTCAAGTAATGTTTTGGAACCTGAGATTTCCCAGGGACAGTGATAAGCCTATCAAAACCACTACCAGATTTTGTACCAGTTGAAGAGTGAAGAGCCACAAACAACATGGCAATAATATTTTGTACAAGTAATTCTCAAAGCCCTTTACAAAAGAGGCTGGTGTCTGTCTCTGCCACGCAGATGGGAAAAGCAAGATAAAAATGGCTTGAATTCGCAGGGTAGGACTTGGACGTCATGATATCCAGAACCTGGGAGAGGTTGCAACATGTAGAGGACCATGATGCAGGGACCCCCAGACTAATAGGAATTAGGTCTAGCAGTAAAAGATCTGAAAAAGCACAGCTCTGCTCAGATAATGAGTCTCCATGAGAAACAGCAAAGGTGTCCTGCTACTATTGTCTATGCTGGACTGGCAGCATCATCTTCCCCCAGAGTTCTCCTGGTGGGTCTCTAACCCTGTGCTGTTTTGTACTACATAGATGTGTCCAAAGGATCGAGCCTTGCATCAGGAGAGGATCTGATGCCATCAAAGTGGTGGCATTTTAGTGGTACAAGGCAGGATCCAGATCGAGGAAGCAATGCCACATCAAGAACGCATTGCATAATGCCCAGATGGGCACAACATTAAAAGTGAGGATGTGAGCACTGGGAAATGACACTCCATAAATTAGATCTGAATGCTCAAATTCAGAGCTGATCACTCACACACAGTTTAAAGTAAGGGCCTTGGTGCGTAGGGCATCCTCAAGTATTGCAGGAGTTGAACGTGTGCTACAGAACACTTGGACTTAGCGGCACACAGTCTATTTCATGCTGCACAAACTGGTTGGGATCAGGGTTTAAGGCAGCACAAAACCCCATGGAGGGGGTCACAAAGCAGGGCCCAGTGCTACCCAAAGGAACAGAAACACCTCCAGACAAGCCCCGCCTTTGCACAGACCTGACATATCTTTGTTCCATAGGCACTTCTAGGTTTAACCAAGCGTAGTAGGAATAGGAGTACACAGCAGGGCAGAGGGAAAAGGAGGGCATTGGCATGGCCCTTCTGCTTAGGGAGCAAGGGATGGGAGCTGCCTGGTCATGGCAGTGGTGGTCAGCAGCTGGAGCTCCACCACGTGACGACCTGCTGAGCTCAGAGAGATCTGCTGTGGCTGCCCCCAAAGTCTGCCAGGTTTGCTGAATGGATGGAGGCTGCTCTGTGGGCTGGAACCTCTCAGCTGTAGCAAGGCCGTGAGCTGCCTTGCATTCTGTGCTCCAGCCCACAACTCTTTCCATTGGCAGATCACCCTTTTGGGAAGAGGGATGGAGCCGGAGTGGAGTCCATCCAAGCTTTCTCACTGCATGAGATAAACCAGCCTCTCCCTTCCCTGTCCAGCATGCTTGCCCTGAGCAGGAACAGCCCCTACATATTTTTAAATCCCTCTGCCATCCAAAAATAAATCTTTTTAAGACCTATATGTATGCAAGTAAAACCAGAGACAGCCCTACAGCGCATCTCCATGCTGCCATGCCTTTTTCTTCTTCTTCTGGCTTTTACCACTCTCATCCTCCCTCCTAAGGGGTCCACATTTAAAACAACCCAAAACACCAGGGAGGTCAAATTCCCAGTTGCAGAAACACACAGACAGCCCTGTAGACCTAAACCACATATTATCGGCAAGTACTCTGCCCTAACAGAAGCAGAACCATTGCTTCCCAAGCTCTCGCTCCTGCCTGGGATGAACTTTCTTTCCATAAAGCACTTGGTCACTGGACCAAGATTCAGCCTGTTAAACTTGGCAAAGGGATTGCACTGACACCAACAGACACTTAGCCAGGCCAGCCATGACACCAGGCCACCATGTCAGAGATTACATCTGCAGTTTCAAACTAAACTCGATGGTCTTTATTGATACAGCAACGCGAAGAGGAGAAAAACAAGAGAAACAACAAAGCCAGTACTAACCCCATGTTGCAAGATCTGGAGGATTTACTGACACCAAATACAAAGACTGAAAGTCACCCCAAACAAGCAGAAGGTAAAAACTAAACAGCCTCCCCTCAACCGTCCTGAAAAGGCTCCTTTTGACACCAAACTGACTGGGAAGGATTGAGAAACTGGAGTGATACACATTTGCGAGGAATCGGATGAGTATAACTAGCACAGTTTTTGCCTACCTACAGAAGTCCACCTGCCAATGGACACCCAGGAAGGGCAAGTTTAAAGACTGGATTACGGCTCATACAGGCTTATCACAGTGTGGGACTTGTAATCCAATGTTACGATTCAGATCCCTGCTATTAACCATACCAGTCACGAAACCAGCAATTTATTCTGGGAACAATGCTGAAGCTCCGGCGTTGTTTCTAGGCTGATGGGTTGAGCCAGGCACAGACTTTTCTCTGAATTTAGATTTTCACTGAAAAATTCATTATGAATGAGACGGGAGCTTTTTAAAAGGCTGTGCTGGTTTTAGGGCACATAAATGCATGCTGAGGGGGTCCTGGGCTGGGGACAAAGACGCGGGAAGAGGCACTGGCACCAGAGTTCAGATGCTCTCAAGAAAGACATATCCTCCAGGCTTGGTCTGAACCAGCCACTTCCTGACTGCCAGAGCCTCCTGCACTCATTTGTGAGAAACAGTGCAACACGCGTGAAAGATTTTGATTTTTTTAATCACGATACAGACGAGAACAGCAGACTAATGCCACCATGAGCCTCTCCCATTTAGATGGGCTGTTTCTTAGAGAGACTGAGATGAACTGGAAAGTTCATACCAACCTGACACAGATTCCCCCTCGAGCAGTCCCAGAGTGCTTATTTAAATGGAAATAGCACTGGCAGCATTGTGGGTGCATTGAAAATAAAGGTTAAAATCAGCAATTACCCATGACTGCCACGTGGCTAGAGGTGTACCAGCATGGCTAGTAGGACTATCATGTCTTATAAACACATCAGTAAGAACTTGTGAAGAGGGCTAGGGCAGCAGAGACATATACTGGCTGTTGGCCAGGGGTTAACGGTCTTAGAGTTTCTTCAGTCAGATGCTCAAACACAAATCCCCGGACATTTGGGCTATGGCACAAAGAACAGCAGCTACGAGGGTGAGGAAGAAAGGCAGTGTTTGCTCTCAAGAAAATAACATTCATAATCTTTGCTCTAGACAAGAAAACAGAGTCTCCTCACAGAACCAGCCCTGTTGGGAAGCAAGGCAACGCAGCAGTCCTGGATGACAGCCCCATGACGGGCGGAAGAGGAGCAGCGTTCACCCCACCACTGCACGTGTTCGTGACACAGCCACCAACACTGGGCATCCGGGCACCTTACCCTGGGCAGCCCAGGCCAAGGGGGCACCCACTAGGACCCGTCCCTGGAAGTGGGAGAGGGCAGCCACGCTATGCTGCTCGATAAGCTCAGCAGCGTTTCTCCTGTTAGAACAGAGGTGCTGCACGAGCTATAGCAGCTTTAGTAGGAAACAACGACTGTATGTTGGCCATCCAGTTGTGATGATCTGCGTCCATCCAACACTGACAATCTAAACCATCTTTGTTTAGCAGCTTAGTAGTACTCTGGAGTTGTAACACCCAATGGCTGCACTGACTTTAATCATTAAGGACACGGGAGGCAGTCAGGGTGAAAATCAGCCATGGCATCGCTAAACTACTGCACACAGGACACAGGCCTGTGGCAACCAACAGCAGCACGGTGAGCTCGCTCGGCGGTGTGAGTGCTTGCCTGCCCCTTCAGAGGCTTCTCCAGTTAATAAAAGTGGTGTGAGTTTAGCTATGATTTCAATAAAGGGTTGGGGCTTTTTGCTGTCCTTCTACCTGAGGAATTAAGTATTTTGGTTTTAAAGTCTCTGTCCAGCTGCACAGCAGCCACTACCAGGAGGGGGAGACTCCCACTAGCCCAGCACAGGAGGAGGTTTTGTCAGCTGCATTTCATCCTTCATGATAGCTTTCTTACAGTCTACCTCCTCCAAACTTTCCTCTTTTTATTTCAACCCCACTGTGTATCTCACCACTGCTGTCTCTGGGTTCCCGCTCTTCTCCTCTTATCATTGTCTGTTGACAGTTGCTTGCACCATTATTTCAGTCCCTCCACGTGATTCCTAATTTAGTAACACCAACCAGCACAACTGAGAGACTAAAAGTGCTTTGGCCTGGTTTCTGATTCTAACCAGTCAGAAATCTCTGGTGCAATTTAAGGATCATGCCTTCCAGATCTACAGGACTCCCCAGGACTCTGCTGTACGACTCCTCCAGGTTGACCTGCTCTTTTACATCTACAATTTCTTCCTGTAGTTGACAAACCCATCCTGACCAGCTTAGATTTGGTGTTCACATGTGTGTTATTCTTTGTAAAAAAATAAACCCATGTTCTTCAGTAAAAATAAATCCATAAATACAGCTAGTAACAATTCCACTACGGCTGGGATATTTGGGACTAAAGATGCTCATCTTCAATTTTTTCTACTAAATGCCACAAAACTTGTCTTAAGCTAGGTTCATGACAGGAACCTCCGAAACTTATTTCCACCCTATGGCTTGACAGAGCACAGAGCGTTTGACCTTCAGTCTTTGAGGAGTTGGGCAAAGGTATCCAATTAGGTCAGACACGAGGCAGACCGGAAAAAGAACATGCGTTTTTAATGCCCAAAACAAAAGTATTTAGGCATCTGATTCCTCATAAGAATTAAGAGCTTAAATATTGTGCTGTGCTTATATGTAGATGGAGATCTAGCTCAATTTTTGATGTCTGTGCTTTATAGGAGAGGCCAGAGCCCTGGGGAAGATACAAGCAAGAATCATAAAAGGAGAATTCAGAATTTCTTCAAAAATTTAACCATGGCATTTTGCTTTCAAATACAGAAAAGTCAATGGGTTATTTGTAGAAATACCTGTCCCTGATGTGTGGCTCAGGGTCAATTTTGGCTGTTCCCAGGCACGCTGTGATGGTCAGGGTTGCTCATTTTCCCAGGAAGTCTCCACGTGGGAAGTTGCTCATCAGATTTATTTGTGAGTCTTGGAAGGATATTTCCCCAAGCTGGGTGTCACAGAGAAGGACTGGTCTTCTCTTTGCTGCGAGAGTTGCTGGTGCAACACAGATGTGGTTGCCTCTCCTGTCACCTCTCCACACAGAGATACCCAGCCACTGAACTCCAGAAAAGTCAGACAAGAGAAGGCCTTTTTCAGGAGACAGAAGCTTCCTTCTCCACACGTGTCAGCAGCAAATATTGGTCAGAAAGTGTCAGGGGAAGGTGCTGCCAGGCTGGTATTCCAGAAGGATGTCTCAAACAACACAGTACCCTGATTTCAGCCCAGTCAGTCTGCCCTGTAGACTGCTATGTTAGGAAATGGCTGCAAAATGAGAAATAGGATTTCCCTCCTCTTAGCACCTCATCTCACATTAAAACATGGTTTGGAAAGGGGAGACGTGGCTTCAGATCTCACTCACTTTTGCTAGAAGACAGAAGAGGGCTGGAAACATGCATGCGCACACATGGAAGAAAAGTAGAGAATATACATTTATTTGCACAAGGAATATAAGAGCGATAAGAAACATTATGAAGAAGCCACAAAGAACTGCAGACAGGTTTTGAAAACCTGAGAAGCAGACTCAGATAAGATGAGTAACTAGTCCAGGATTTGAATGCTCTCTGAATCAGGCCCCGAGAGCTGCATTAATACAAAGTACTTTGTCATTTCTAGAGCACACAACTGCCCATTAGCTAATGAATCTTTCAAGGCTTGCTCATCTGTAATTACAACACATTAGGTTCACCCACTGATCAATGTCTTTTGCAAGCTTAGAGGCTTCAGGATATGAGGGTGACGGTATAAGCTAAACAATTTCTACAGACCAGTGGAACTCTCTTCCCCGACTCCAGTTCACAATCGGGTCCTTTGTTAGAGCACAGCAGTTGGGAAGGGTGTAAAAATGTCAACCCTCAGTCCTCATATTGACCAAAGTGATTACTTGGCTCTCCGAGTTTTGAGCCTATTTAACAGTTATTGATGTGCAACTGGATACAAACTCCACAAACTCATTGGAGTATTCAGTAGTGGTTTGTTTTCTCTATTTTTCTATTGTTAAGAACTGAAATAAGTACTTAGCATTGATTCCCACCACCATCCCTGACATTTGTTGAAAGATTATATCCATCCCCAGTTTCCTCTGGGGCTCAAGCTAACTTCAAGGGAAAGGAAAAAAAAAAAGAAAAAAGCTCAGTGGCATGTAGTGGGAGCATAGTAACATCTCACACAGCGCACAGTTTGCATTCATATGACTAGGAAAGCCCTCTGCATTGCAAATTTTTCACATCTCCTACTGCTACTAGCTCAAATGCTGAATCCAAAAGGTTTTGGTAAAAATACAAGCTTAATTCTTTTATTATTATTCTCACCGAAGACTTGTTTTTAAACAAGCAACTGTCACGGGCATCAGTTTTTAGTTTGTGTGGCCATACAGAGCATTTCTGATTAACAGGAATCTCAACAAAATAAAATTCAAATGGCAAATTTTGCAACACACGTGGCTAAACATGAGCTGTGAAAGGGATGTCAACACGCACACTTGTCAGAGGGTCAAAAATGCCATTCCACCATTTCTTTCATACTGTGATTGGCCGTGATACGAGACAAACTGCTTTCTGTACTCACAATGAATAAAAAATAGTAGATGCCACTAAACAGGTTTGCTGATATTGGCAGAAAAGTGGTCCAAATATGACATGTACATGCAAAGAATACACCAATGTTGCATTCAGTACCATAACAGAATCATAGAATGGTTT
>NW_010224071.1:0-288 GCF_000690775.1 Eurypyga helias
TGGTGTTATCCCTTTCCCCTTTTGAACCTAGTTTAAAGCCCTCTCAGTGAGCCCAGCCAACTCACGAGTGAGAATCCTCGTCCCCCTTTGAGAAAGCTGGACTCCATCTGTTGCCAGCGGGCCTGGGGCTGTGTAAACCTCCCCATGATCAAAGAAACCAAAATTCCACCGAGATGTTCATTATGTTTACTGCTTCTACTGGGAATGCAACAGAAACAAAGAACATTATATTTAAATCAAAGCAATCCAAAGTAGGGCAGGAGTTTAAAAATATCTTAAACACCTACA
>NW_010224072.1:0-6418 GCF_000690775.1 Eurypyga helias
CTGAGTAGTGAGAGTCAGATCCAGAAAGCACGAGAACTGCAGCCCGAGAGCAATCGCAGCCTGAGAGCCACAGCCTGAGGGCCAGATACCGAGCAATATTGCAGCAGATTCCGAGCAAAGCAGTGATAACATGACCGGGGAAACTAAACAAACCCACCAACTCCCTCATGAATGAGCCAGCACAGGAGTTAGCAAAGCAGCTAACGCAGGAGTCAGGGGGAGGGTGAATGAGAGAGAGTAAAGGGGAGAGAGTAATGGCTCCTGGACTCCCTCCTCACCTCTGCCCCCAGCATGACGTACTATGGAATGAAACACTTCCTTGGTCAGTTTGGGTCAGGTACCTGAACTGTGTGTCCCCTGCACTGCCTGTAGCGAGACAGCGAGAGCTGGAAACGCAGCTGCAGGATCAGAAGCGGAGAAAGACCTTCAGTGCAGGCATTCCCTAGCACCAGCTGAGACGTTATCAGTGCTGCTCTCTGCATCTGGGAACAGCTTCCTAGCAGCCAAGGTAAAGAGAGTTAACTCTTTCCTGACTGAACCCAGCATATGGTTGTATACTTTTTAGGAAAAAAAAAAAATTGGAAAGGATTTGAAATTACTCCTTGGAGGTTTAAAGGTAGAGCAGAGATCCACCTGCATCCTGAGGAGGACCCCATGCCTAAGCAGAGGGATGCCCAGAGGAGGCTGTGACCCTATAGGAAGTCCATGCTGGGGCAGGCTCCTGGCAGGACCTGTGGACCCATGGAGAGAGGAGCCCAGGCTGGAGAAGGTTTGCTGGCAGGACTTATGACCTGCTTTTAATTGTCAATAAATTAATTTCTCCATATTGCATCTGTTTTGCCTGACAGTAATCTGTAAGGGATCTCCCTGTCTTTATTTCCACCCAAAAGCTTTCTCTCTATTTTGTCTTCCTGTCCTGTCCTGGTGAAACCCACCACACAGCCCCTCTCCGTACCTTCAACAAACTTGACACCTACCAAACACATACTTGACAATAGAGAATGTTTTTCACAATGTACATGGTCTCCAATTCACTCAGTAATTATATGCAAATGCAGTTTCACCATGCATAACCTCTTCCACAAATAAAGGCAGTCTTCCATATATTGTGCTTTGCACCTGAGTGCCCAGTGCCTAGTGTTGGTATCACAGGCCTTTGTGTGGAGACATGTATAAAAAATTTCTCATACTGCAAGAGGTAAGAGAACTTTATCTTTTTATATATATAAAAAAAAAAAATTGCCATGCACAGCTGTGCAACTGTTTCTATTTCTAAGTTGTGTTTGTCCCAGAAGTTGCCAACCCACCAAAATGGCAGAAGCAGAGGGACTGGATGACTGAGCCCATTATTCTGAAAGAAACTTAACTTTCCTGGATGTGACTCTTTAATGCAACAATGGTAAAAAGAATTCCTTAGTTGTTCAGGCAGATGAACTCCTGATGAAATTGGATGCTACTACACACACCTGATCATATTTGGTTTAGGATTTTTAACACCTTCTGAATGTGCCTTTAAAAATAACGTTTTGGGTTTTTATGTTTGTCTGGTTGGGGTTTTTTGTTTGTTTGTTTGTTTGTTTTGGGGTTTGTTTGTGTGGGTTTTGTTTGGGGTTTTGTTTTGGTTTTTTTTTTCCCCTCCCACCCTGATCAGACTGTTCAGAAAATCCAGACAGGAGTCAGGAGGTCAGGGAGCTGGGAATGCTGATTGAGGAAGAGAGGAAAGTGGCCCTGCTTTGCCCTCATTTATGTAGACAAGCTGACAGAGTTGAAAGCGTACTTTCAATAACAAATGCTAATACCTGAGCACGGAGACTTGACCCTCCTATAAGGAGCAGAAGATCTCTCTCTTCTCCCCTAAAATGGTACAAACCAGAAATTTGTGATCGAAATGTTTGGAAGTCCGGCTTTCTCTGTTGCCATTTTTGCTCATACTCATTTCTTCAAAGCCCGTTGAAAGCCAGCAAGCAGCCTTGCAGAATCAATTTTCCATCGAGAGAACCTGACATTAAATTAGACCAGCTACAAAGAAGAGTGGTAAAGCCGAGGAAATCAAATCACAGTGATCTGTCCGAGAAAGAGGCGATGTGTGGTGTGAAGGCAGCTAGCAGAACAGAACGGGAATCCTGACTGAAAACAAAACCTGTAAGGCATGTAGAACCTGTGATTGCTGCCGCAGAAGCTATGTTGTGCTGGTGCTGAAATAGGGAGATTAAAAAAAGTAGTAAAACAGCCAAGGCTGATGGCAGCAAGCAGTGAACAGGAAAATCACTTTCTGTGCTATAAGCTGCTGAGGAAAAACTGAAAACAAGGGAAAACAGGAAAGAGTTTAGATTAGTTTTCCTAGAAAATATTTCTTTCCAAATGAAATGTTAACAGTGCAGAAGATACATGAACTTCCCTGCAATGGCTGTTTGTACTGGAAAAAAACGTTTGTAGATTTTATTGGGTTGTCACTGGAAAATAATGTTATTTTTCTTCTTTTGCGTGCATTGCATAAATTAGATTCCAGATTCTGAGTCATAAAAAGCAAAAGCCTGTTTAATATCATAGTTGGTCTGAGAGGAACAATCCTCCTGCCATGCTGTAGAGCAAGCAGGAGAATAGTGGAATGTATAATTACAATAGGGATGAAATCTTGAGATAACTGAGTAGTTTTCCACATGTGACTGAATTTGTCTATTCATCCACTTTATGTATACTTATCCTCTGAAGGAACTGTAAAACCGTAGAAAAGTTCATTTTCCACTTAACACCACACATATTATAGAGTGTGATTTTGCTGCATAGAGGCATCCCTCATAATCTCTTTCCTCACCCTCAGGGATAATTTATCTTTCTATACTAGAGCCCAAAAGTCCTTCTGACTGTGCTGGAAAGTATCTGGGAAAATTTAGAGTAGGCTATCTCCTGAAGAATGCAGAAGCTCTGCACAATTTTCCCATTTGGAGTAGAGATCTGGCTTTAGATCTGTACATAGAAGGTTTCAGCATGCCTACACTTATGACCATCTGTTGGGTGGCACCGTGCCCATTCTCAGACACACAGTACAAGTTTCAAGGAGAAATAGGCACCCGCCAACATGGATCTGACAAGGATAGCCTTACATCAGAAGACATGCCTCACAACAGGATTTGTTGATTAGCACTATATACCTCTGCAAGATGGCATCTCCATGATCAATCAAGACTTTTCCATGGGTCAGAGATAGGGGCGGACAGAAGTTATTGGAGGCACTAGTGGGCACCGTCCCTCCAATGCCTTCTGATGATGCCTTCTGAACTAGTTTCTCTCTAGTGCCCCACTATGACTTATTTTGTCGTGGATATCTCATAAACAGCAGGGAGATCAGTGAAAAGACATTCTGCTGCAAATAAGAAAGTTACAGCCCACTTTGTTGTAACTCTTTGCTCTTGAGATTCTTGTGTGTTCCTCTTAAGATTCCTTACCAAACAAGCAACCTATCAAAACGCTTGAAGCATGGATAAGAAGGTACTGTTTTGTACATATGGAAAAGCAACCTGATTCCCTAAAACTTGGAAGAATAACAATGAGTCATGCTTTGGGAATCTTTTGAGTTGGCTACTAGCAACAGAGCTGCCTCCTACATACCTCACACACAGGAGATATGAGTTGCTCACTCCAGAGATTGCCTGGATGAGAGTTTACTGGGAAGAAAATGCTGGCAGACCAGACCATGAGGTTATTCCAGTATAACATATGTGGATTATTTTGAAAATGGAACACTCCATATTGTGGAAAGGACATTGGAATACAGAAGTCCGGCTTCATTAGCTGAGAAATCAGTTTTTCTTTAATGATTAAGCATTATTGATTTGTTTACTTACTTTTTTTTCCTGAAAGTGTTAATTTACCTTAGGTTGGGTAATGACATTGACCATAGCTAGACTGGAAAATCTTTGGGGAAATAAATATTTAAATTTACATGATAACAATAATAATTTATTTTTTTCTATGGCTGCATGGTTTTTTTATGCCAAGGAGGTTATGTACTCAGCAAAAAAATGGAAAGGACAACACTAAAAGATTTGTCTTTCTGAAGATAAGATAAAGAAAGTGTGCAATAGCTCAGTAATATGAAGCTCGGGTAACTTATCCATTTGGGTTTGGATTTTGATACCTTCTGAGTGCTTATCCTGGTGGTTTATGGATCTGCTGAGCTGGGAGTACTTTATTCCTTTGATTCTTCTTCTTCTGGTTCTGTCTTGTTTGAAAACTATGGGAAAACAGTTTACTGAATTATATGAGTTCTTCAGTTATTGGGAGGAACACAGAAGACAGACATATAAAGTGAGACACAGTAAAATATCCTTTGAATTGACTTTTCATGATAACATTTGTGTTTTCAATGTTGTGCTTGATGGGGAATTTTTCCATTTTTTTCTCTGAATTTCAAAACAGGGCATTTTGAGATCCATAAGCATCAGTCAAGAGGTCTAAATATTTCCATGATTCTCTTTGATTCTGATTTACTGCATGAACACAGGAAAGCAACTACTTTCAGGGTGCAATTTCTTGACTCCCATGTGGCAAATCATAGACTGTGATAGCCTGATTTATTTCTGAGCAGAGGGGTTTCTGCCATCATACTGACTTTCAGACCTGTGGTATGCAAGCTCAACCTTGATCTCACAGTCCTCATATTAAAACAAAATCCCTAAATATATCATTTGCTGCTTCACTCCAGAGTTGTTGCAAGGCTGAGTTTAAAAAGCTTATTGAAAGTATAAAAGTGTCATACTTTTTAATTATTTTCTTTTTTACTGTCAATGAAATCTTGCTTCCCAGATGAGTGGCTGCCTCATCTACCTACCTACCTACCTACCTACCTACCTACCTACCTATCTCTCTCTTCTCTATGGCAAAAAATGTTAGACGTAATCTTCTGAAACTTTTTAAGGTATCTGTTTGAACAAGAAATAAAACGGTATTCTGGGTAGCGAAAACAACTTGACAAAATTCAGCTTGAAATACCAGGAGTAACTTTCCGTCAAATAGCAATTCCTTTTTCAGTATTCAGTCTGACATTATTACAATTATGTCACAGATGTGACGTACTGTGTTCACTATCATGTGGTATCCCATCATCTGTTTTTCGTCACATACCATTAGGTATCTCTCAGTGACAAACGTCTGATGACTCATATGCCTTTTGATGAAGCTGGGCCTGACTCAGATCTCCCAGCTTGTGATGGGCCTGGGAAAAGACTGGCAGAACCTCATGTTTTCAAACCAGTCACAAACACTTAGAACCTGCCATACTCGTATATTCTACTTTTTGACAAATTAATATTCTCAATTGCTCACACCTGATTAACGTGCAGTGCCTACTGGAACACTACCCCTTTTAGGGAAAAAGGAGGAAAAAATCATGAGCTGCCAGAACTAACAATGCACTTATGAATTTATAATTGAAATTATGAAAGGCATCAAAAAGGAATTTTCAATTATTTACTAATTGTTTCAGCTAGAAAAATAATTATGGCAATTTATTGAAGGTTGCTTTAAAGCAGAGATTGCTTCATAAATGTTTTCCAGTTGACTCAGAGTAACTTGAAAGAAATTCACAGTAGTCTTTGCATTACAATTAAGGAAGGAGACACTACAGCATGACAAAAAATGGACTGTTCTGAGTAGCTTAATTACCTCTTCTAAAAGTAGTTAGGAGGTAGTCTATCATTACGCATGTTTTTTGTGTCTAGTTTACTGGTATGGTTGTGCCGAGCTCTAATCAAACTATTCTAAACTATTGGCCAGTCAAAAATGTGGCCAATTGGAAAAATTGGCCAGTAATAATAATTTCAATAATTGGAAAAATTATGCCAGTTACAAGCATCTTGTGGTATTGACAGACTTATTTCAGGTACCAGTTCGGAGACACCTACAAAACTGGATAAAACTGGAGAATTAAAAGAAAAACCCAAAATCCACACTGAAGGATGACTTCACCTTACAAGTCTGATAATAGCCTTGGATCTGGAAAGGTCTTTTTTCTTCACAGTTCATTTTCCCATTCCTCTTCTTTTGCCAGAAGTTCTTACTGTTAGTCATGAAAAGTTGGAGGTCCATTTTTTTTAACTTGATTTTCATAGAATAGAATCATAGAATCACAGAATGGTTTGGGTTGGAAGGGCCCTTAAAGATCATCTAGTTCTACCCCCCCTGCCATGGGCAGGTACACCTTCCACTAGACCAGGTTGCTCAAAGCCTCATCCAGCCTGGCCTTGAACACTTCCAGCGATGGGGCATCCACAGCTTCTCTGGGAAACCTGTGCCAGTGCCTCACCACCCTCTCTATGTAGAACTTCTTCCTGATATCTAATCTAAACCTCCCTGCTTTCAATTTAAACTCACTACCCCTTGTCTTATCACTTCAGATGCTTGCAGAAAGTCCCCCCCC
>NW_010224073.1:0-294 GCF_000690775.1 Eurypyga helias
GGGGGGCACCTCAAGGCTGTCTGTGTGAATCCGGTGCTGTGTCCTTCTGCCGTGTTGTAGGGTTGGGTTTGTAGCCGGGGGACTCCCCTGGCGTCTTGTACTTCAGGTGCTTGCAGATACCGATCAAGTATCTCGCTTAGTCTCTTCGCAGAAGTCTGGTTTGCCTTGGTGGGAAATCTAGCTTTGATTATAAAGTGTGGCCCGAGTTACCCTCACGAAAGATATTTTCCGCATGTCGTAGAGGGATGGCATAACGGCTGGGGGTTGGCCTGTTCTCCAGATTTTCTGCTGAGG
>NW_010224073.1:318-5020 GCF_000690775.1 Eurypyga helias
AACAGGAAAGCATACATACATATTTCTATCAGTTCTAAAACTGCAACACGGTAAGCTGAGGTTTCCTGACTGCAGACTTAAGGTTTGGTGTAACGTGTACTTGACAGTGGTTCCTCTGACAGAAGGTTGCAGGAGAACATAGCGGTTTCGCGTGCTGTCTCCTGTTTTGTCAATTAGAGCCCGAATTGCAGCTTTCTCTCACTACTGTGACCTTTGCAATTAAAAACTAATTAACAAACACAAAAAACCTCAACCCATTGCTTCACCATAGTGCTGCCTGGTCTGCCAAGACTGGAAGCCAGTTCAGTGTCAAGAATTGTTTTGTGTTCCAGGAATTGTTTTCTGTTCCAGGAACTGTCAGGAGGCTGTAGATTGCTGTCGCAGGGGGCGTTCAGCTAGCAGGCTGCTGGGCACTGGGTTATAGGTGTGGGTTTCTTTTTTTTCTCGTCTGCTATTGGACTTTCTGATGCTGAAGTCCAAAGTATTGTTTCCTTTGATCTCGATTTCCTCCTAGTAAAAATGAAAACAGTGATGTTGGCCTGCCTTTGCATGTTCCTGTTGTGAATCGATAGTGTTATCGTATGGGAAGATCGAAGGGCAAAACGGTTATGCAGCATAGGCACCTTACATTCTCTGAATTGCATTCTAGGCACTGCTCTTAAGTAGGAGAATTAAAACCCTTCTGGCCCAAATCTCCCACAGATAAGCCAGATGTTGCAACCGGACCACTCCATTGCTGAATAATTGCAGAAAATTAACCCCAGGGCCCCGTGGAACAGGTCAGAGACACAGCAGCTGTGGTTTGGTGGCATTTTAGGTTTTTTTCTTGTAATGTTGCTGGCAGTTGTCACACGGTAATGATGCTAGGACCCTCATCTCTGACTTCTTCCCTGTCTGCCCTGTCATCACCACCTGGTTTGCAGATTCTGGAGAAATAAGGTAGCATGCAAGAAATGATTACTTTAGTTGGGCCCTTGAATTTTGGTCACTTTATTAGAAGATGAAGAAATTATATGTGACAAGCTGTTGTTTCATTTTTTATTAATGCAGTGCATTTAATGAAAGTTTTACAGACTGCTGTAGTTATTTGTGGACTTCAGAGATTGTATGTGTTGGAGGAAGAAACATAAACCATCCTTTGCTTTCCTGCTATGTCTTTGCCTTGTATCTCTTAACTTTATGTAAGATAACACTGGAAAAAGCAAGTTCAGCTCCTAGGGTTCATCTGCCTTGGGAAATCTGGGGATAACACAGAAAGTGATAAAGAGAAACGGTTGTTTGTCTTGGAAAAACTGCTTTTGCACTGTGTATCTTTTCCCTGCCTGCAGGCAGGGGTCAGCTACAAATGAAGACCTATTAGGGCCCAGCTGAGGGGTGCTCAATTAGTAGCGTTCCCCTGTACAGTGATGATTTTTTATGTGGGATTCTGTCTCAGTATGTGTAATCTCAGGAAACTGCTGATGACACTGTACCTGCATGCACTGTTCCTTGTTAGGTAGCCCCTTATTTCTTTAAGCAAGCCTTTAATTTTTGTATTTCAGAACTCCAGCAAATTTATTGGAAAGATGTTTGCATTATTTTTTGTGCTGTTTAAAGTTATGTGTTGGTGGGTTTCACTTCATGTAGTGTTGTTTTGTTCCTTTCTAATTAAAAGTTTTGGTTTTTCGAAGTGATCCCTCAGTTGGTGCTGCCTGACCAGCGAGTCCTTTAAATACGCCCCAGCGGTGGTTGAACAGAAGCAACAAACACTGGAGGAGGCAAGATGATGGCCTCGGATGGACCACGGAAGACAGTCAGCAACCCGGTAACTCCCCGGTCGTGTCAACAACTTCTCCCCTGGGAAATGGGACGCTTGATGTCAATAATTAGTACTCATGCTGTTTTGCACAGTGAGGGGTGTTACTGCGAACTCTTTGCATTGCTCAGGTATTTGAGTCACAGGTGACTCTAGGAGCTGATGGTATTTAGATATTGTGCTGTCAACAAATGGATACTTAATGCTCAGGACTTCCAAGGCAGGAAGTAAGTTCTGTCAGCCTTGGAGGGTAATCCTTTTTTTTCATCCACAGCTTAGTGGACGTCTGCTGTTTTTGCAGAGTGTGCTGGATCAAACATCTACAGCTTAGTGGACGTCTGCCGTTTTTGCAGAGTGTGCTGGATCAAAAGTGGAAATATGATAAGCAGTGCTTCCACTCCTAATTCTCTGTAAACACAGGTGGTGCTAGGCATCCCTTGTGAATTGCTGAGGGGTTTTTTTTGCGACATATAACTTCAGTCTGAACAATTAGGTGCTTCCACTCCTAATTCTCTAAACACAGGTGGTGCTAGGCAGTCCTTGTGAATTGCTGAGGGTTTTTTTTTGCGACACATATAACTTCAGTCTGAACAATTATCCTTGGAATCTTTTTTTTATAGTTACTGTACAATAAATCCTGTTTTGTAAGGAAGACTTGAGCTAGCATGATTCAGCCATCACAGAGTGTGGATTTGACAGAATGTTGTTTGCCTAGCTTAGAGTCTGGAGACTTTCTCTGGAAAGCCTTAGTACTCTCATGGTCTGGGACAATGGCCTGACATGGACATGTGGCTGAAGGGGTGGGCTGGAGCTGTGCTTTTCATTGTACCTTTAAAAAGGTAGGTCATTTGAGCTGCAGGAAACAGTATTTTTAACATTCTGTGCTAGAATTCTTCAAAAATATTGAAGTCTGTAGAGTATCTCTGGAGTTTACAGTAGTGCAGATCTGCACAGGACTTCCTTATCCCTTGCAGCTTTGCAGTGATAGCACACCCATGCCTTCAGTGACTCTGATTGTCCACTCCCACTGTATGTGCACTGCTTGTCAAGTGCGTGGAGTTAAGGATGATGGTGGAATAGCTTCAACCTTCTTCAGAGAACCCAGCTGGGAGAGGAAGGAAGGCCATGTGGAGGTGAACTAGAAGTTGAAGGGACCAAACTGCAAAAGAAAAGGGAGGATGAAAATTGGTAGATGGGGATTTTGGTGAGAGAGGAGGTGTGAGGAGGAGCATTAGGAGGTGTTTAGGACAAATAATCTGTGTAAGGGAGAGAGTAAGAGTTCAGCAAAATTGGATGACTGCAAGGGGACTGATGAGTGTGATGGGTGACAAGACCAGGCTGGAGAATAGAAAGGGGTAAACTGGGGCTTAGGGGTCAAGAGTCTAAGGTAAGAAGAGTGAGTGTGTGGGATTGGCATATGGAGGCAGAGGTGGGAGAGATTGTGCCGCTGACCTGAGGACAGCCGTGTGCAGCCTGCCCTGTCTGACCTTGCTTTGAGCAAGGCATTGACACCAGAGGCGTCTTCCAACCTCAGCCCTTCTGTGGTTCTGTCACCTGTGTGATACCACAAGATGAACTTGGGATGAAGGAGGGCAGGCTGTGAGGATTTCACTGTTTCAGTGAATTGTTCTCTGAGCAGCAAAACTGAAGAGCTTTATTACAGCTTTGAGTCTGAAACTTATTTCTGCACTACTGTACTGCTCTGGATCATCCAGAGAATCCTGCTTTCCTCTTTATGCTCTTTACTCCACCCACCTGGCAAGAAATGTTTTCCTTCCCCATCTGATGGGGCAGCTTTCCGCTACCCAGAAAGCTGGAGGAAAGCTGTGTTACCACAGTCCTTTCCTCTCTAAGGCCATAACCTGTCCTCCTGTTTTATGAAAAGTGGGCAGATATTAAGAAGAGCTTCATCTTTGAGACCTTTCAAACTCGGGTGACATTGACCAGTTGGCTTCAGAGGTAATTTTTGGAGGTCTGGAAGAGAGCCACTATGCTGGCAGATCATGTGATGTCACAAACATTACTCTTAATAAAATGAGGAAAAATGAGTAGAGGAACGTCTTGAGACATGAGGAAATTACAGGCACGTTCTTTGATGACAGAACCTCATTAAGTCTGTATTATTGCATGCAGGAAATGCTCTATTATGGCCTTACAGATTCCTTGTCTGAGCTTCTGAAGCCACCTTCTTTTCTTTTAAATACATCCCAAAATGTGTTTTCTTTTTTTTTTGCCACAGCTGCTCTTTCCAGGGGTTGATAAATTGGACCCACTGGAGTGGTTAAGTCCCAGCATCCCTGGCCTGTGTCTGTATTTCTATGGTTCATCTTTAAGACTCAACCAATAACTTATTGCACTGCTGCATCGCTCGAAGCTACTATACATGCTCAGGAGCAGTGTGTTAAAACTGAAAAGATGAAAAAAAAACCCAAACCAAGGTCTTTTCCTCTTATTTGTTATTATTGTTCTTATTCTTTGAATAAAAATAGGCCTCTTGTCTACAACTTGTACATAAAGAAACCAAGCTACTACCAGTAAACAAAGGGATTTCAGCCTGTTTATTTTTTCACTTTTACTTTCAGATTTTAGTCCTCTTCTACTGCACCTGCTTAAGCCAATAAAAATACATGAGACTTAAACTAACTTGGCCATTTGTGAACTTATGCCTGAGCAGCAAGTTCTTTAAGTCTGTTTTGCCTGATATAGAAGACAGCTGCAAATTAAATTTTGTGCATTGTGTGGGTAGCTGAGAAGGGGAGGAAAGTGGGTAGAAAAGGGTGTGTATCTGTGTGCAGAAACGGTCAACATTGGATTTAGACAGTTTTTGCTCTCATTCCCCTGGCCCTCCTCAGAAATTCACTAGAATAGGTATCAGCAAACACATTGGCATGTTGATATATATGTATT
>NW_010224074.1:0-9921 GCF_000690775.1 Eurypyga helias
CCCTGTCGGTTTTCCCTTCCCAGCGTCGCTGTGGGAGCGGCCGTGCCGCCGGCAGCATGAGGAGCAGCTGGGCCGCTCCGACCAGGTGAGGCCTCTGAGCGCAGCCCGTGGCGAGCTCCATGTGCCCTGCTTGCTGTCAGGCTGCCGTCGCCCGCGCCGGGAGGAGGGTGTCCCGGAAAGCTTTGCTAGGTCTCGCTACAGCCGGGGCAGCTGCAACGCTGCCGGTGTGTGATGGCGTAGGAACCCAGCGCTGAGGACAGGCGCTGGGTGTTGGAACTAAGGCCCCGTTGATCTGTAGTCAGTGTCTTTAACGGCAGTTCCTTAAGTCTCGGTAACTCAAAGGTGGAGCAAAACCCTTGGCAGCACTAATGTCCTCTACATAGCTGGGAAAGATTTCAGAGAAGGCACTGGGCTGTGTCTGGTACCAGTATTTTTTGTCTTCCCAAATCTCATCTTTGTCTGCAAAAATGAAAATTTCTCTCTTCACTCATGTCTTGTAAGGACTTGGCGCTGGGTGTCTTCTGAAGCTTGAGGAGCCTTTCAGGGCTTGGGAGATATTTGGGAATTTCTCTGTTAAAAGTATGTGAGCAGACAGGAGCTCCCTCTGGCCATTTGCTTTGAAATCGTTTTCAAACATCTCTTGTGACTTTGATAGAACTGCCTTACTACCAGCTTCTGTAGGTACTACTTTCTAAGTAAAGCATGTAAGTGCTACCTTATTGATGGCTCTGACTGACTTCTTACATTGTCATTAATCTAAATTAAGATTAGTAATACATCATTGTTAAGATGTAAAAGGCTGTGTAGCTGAAGTCTTAGATTGCTAGACACCTTAGCGAAATGGAAACAAGAAAGTTAAGGAACTTAAGTGATGCACTAAGTGATGCCTCTTTGGCCAGTTTTTGTCAGGTGTCTGAACTCTATGTCCCAGCACTCTTTGTAGCGAGACCGCGAGAGCCGGGAACACAGCTGCAGTATCAGAAGCGGAGAAAAGACCTTGAAACTGGTACAGACATTCCTCAGTGCCAGCTAAGACCTTATCAGTGCTGCTCCAGATGTAAAAGGCTGTGTAGCTGAAGTCTTAGATTGCTAGATACCTTAGCGAAATGGAAACAAGAAAGTTAAGGAACTTAAGTGATGCACTAAATACCTCTTCTGGTTTCAATGCATGTTTCGCCCAAAGGACAAAACCAACAAATACTACTTTCTTTTGAAGCTTACAGATGTCAATAACTCTCTAATTTCAGCCCATACAAATGGAGAACCCCTATAAAGAGCCTCCTAAAAAATGTATTTTATGTGGAGTAAATGTGGACTACAAGAACGTGCAGGTAAGCCTGAAAATTCCTGTCATTAAATGAAGATAACCGGTTTACTATTTCTAAATGTGTGTGTGTGAAGTCCACAAAGATTAAAAATATCCCCAAAATTCATTCACATGTGTTGGGGTTTAAAACCTAAGAGTAACAATGTGTGCAGATATGGGTCGAATAATGTAGCGGTGATAAGCTCTTCAGTGTACCAGTCCGATGTGCAGGTGTTACAACTTTGGTAAATAACAAATAGAGGCCTTAGTTCTAGTTCCAGTGTTACATAGCTTAAACGTTATGGCATATGAAGTACTGTCTAGCTCCAAGATACACGTTTTCTTGTCTCTGGGTAGAACTGAGTTTTGTAAAAACATTAAAAAAAAAAAAAAAAATCTAAGTAGTAAAATAAAGCATTTTAAAAAAATTGTTAAACTGACTTTGGTTTTCTTAAGTAGCTTCTTTCCCAGTTCATTTCTCCGTATACTGGCCGCATTTATGGCAGGCATATAACAGGTATGTGAATTATTATATTACATCACTTACTGGTTAATATTAATTATCTTGTGGGTCTAACTGTCTATCTCGGCTGTCTTTCCAAAAGCAATTACTGCCACCTCTACACATTTTATAACAGTATTCCTGTGACTTAACAGCCTTCATCAAAGAATGGAAATATCCCTTAATTATATGCATTTTGTATTTAGCAGTGAAGTATACGTGTATTTTTCTAGGAAGACTTAGACAAAGCTAGAGGGAATTATCAGTAATATCCCTTTCACCTTTAAACTAATGGTTTGGTTATTGTTGATTTGAGAGACTGAAAATGATTTGTCTCTTTAGGCTTGTGCAACAAGAAGCAGAGGGAAATTACAAAAGCCATAAAGAGAGCTCATGTATTTGGTAAGTATGATTATGCTTTTGAGTTTTGTTAAGTCAAGCCTACTCTCTATTAAGAAAACCTGCCTCTTATCTTTTTACAGGGTTTATGCCAGTTATGTTTAAGAACCCGTCGTTTCTCACAGACCCCAAGATATGTAATATCAAGTATCCAGAGTAAAGTACTGTAAAGAAACAAACAATAAAACTACTTTTCCCATCTATATATTATTGTTTACTGGAAATGTGGTTGGCTTGCATAATGCATCACTGAGTGAAGGGTGGATGCCAGTTGTTTTTCTGTGAAGTATCAGGTCTCTAAAACCTATTGTCTGAAGGAAGTATGAAAGATGAAAGTGCTAATAGCAGTTGGCAGCTGTATGGGCCACTTCCTCTGCTCACAGGTCTTGCTGAAGTTCAGGTGGCTGTCTTGCCGTGCTGGATTGGAAGGGGGTGTGTGTGGAATAAACAAGTACTGGATACCTAAGGATCAACTGCCACGATTTAAATACTTTATGTAGACAGCTAATTCTGTTAAGCATGTTACCTGTGTTCATTTGATGCTCCCTACCTCAGCTTGTGCTGAGGGGGGAAGGGTGGTACTGCTTCTCCAACAGCAGCTTGAAGCTGTAGTACTCTGAGGAGTATGTGACATGGTTGTGTGACCGCTAACATCCTCCTAGCAGATTCTTTATACCCTGAGAAAGAGAGAGGGAGAATACAGCTCTAACTCTGGGAGGCAAAATGTCACCTGGATTTGTCTCTATACCAAAGAGGATTCATGCACTGGAGGGGAAAAAAAAAACCCTCGGTGTATGTTTTTCAAAAATGCACTGTATTTTCATCCCTGCAGTGCTATAGATCGGTATGTCACTTGAATATGCTGGCAGTAGCTTTTGGTGCAAAGTTACTGTTAACAGATCAAGAAGTAGTACAGTGCGAGTATTCATTTGTGTCCCTATTTTTTTCAAACGCATCCTCATCTGTTTCAGTGGTCCTCAGCATAAGCTTCCTTTCCTGGTCAGTGTCCTCTTGGTCTCGAAGTAATTTTTGGTGAAGCTGCAGTGATCTGGATTTCTTGAATGACTTTGATCCTGCTGTGGTCCCTCTGAATTTACGCTTGGTTAGGTGTCTTGTTTCGGTTTCAGTGAAGTCTTTCTCCTCTACCATTAGAGTCAGTGTGTCCATGACATTAATGTTATGGTCAATGTTACAGCAGTTCTTGGATATCTGTTGGCCTTTGGAGGAAACAATACATGTCTGAAGTCCAGAATTGGGGAAAAGCGTTTGCAGTGCCTGACAAAGGAAAACATTCTCTTTTGGCTCTCCTGGGTAGTCTCTGTCTTCTCCTGGAAAAAAAAGAAAGAAGCTAGAGTTGTAGTCCTTCTTGCCTACTTTTACCACCACTGTTTTGGCTGCCTCAGGTTCAGAAGTGTTGTGTGCTTCTGCCAATTGAATCCAGTCTGGAAGTCTTCAAAAGACTGATATTACATTTATTTGACTTACCTGAACAGCTTTGTTGCCTTTTCCTCTTTATTTCTTCTTTTAATTGGCTCACCTCTACTAAGAGTTTCTCTACAGATCGTTCACTAACTTCTACTGTGGAGCATATTTTCTGCAAGGAAAAGAGCATTTGATGGAATGAAGAGTATTCACAGAAGCTGACTTCAACCTTGCTGCAAAATCCTTAAAGGTACTCAGGGTTTTAAGTTGGAAACAAAGTAATGAGCTTGAGGTGGATTTTAGCAAGAACTTAAACTTTGTGTTGAATGAGGTGCAAGATGTTTTATCTGTTCCCATATAAGCAAAGGAGATCTAACAAACTGCAGGGAGTACTCCTTCAAAATCTCTTCTCTCTTGAGAATCGATTAGTGGATTTCAGGATTTATCAGTGCATTCTTGATCAAATGGAAACTTAAGGCTTCAACTTTGAGAAGTCAGTGTACAGCTGCTAATAGTAAATGGAACTCCCTGATCTTTAAGTATGCCTTCCCAGGACACAGCTTTGTTTCTCATTTAGTGCAAGACGGTGTACCCTTTGCTTGACCTGGTTTTGTAGTTCTGCTGAAAATAACAATCAGCAAGTATTCCTACTTACCTTCAGTTCCTCCTGCAAGGTGGCATACATCTCGTTTATCTTATGAACCTCTTGTAAGGATCCATCTTCATAAAAGAATTCTGACCTGCAGACCGGGAATATAATTGTGTAACTGCAAGTTAATGATCTCAGTGCTTACTTGGTAGGAGTTAAAATTAATAAAGAAGCATTTTGAGCTTTAACACTGGGTGCCTGTGTTAAGACACAGTTGCTCTCGTGGCGAAGTACAGGACTGAATCGATTTCCAAGTACCATGGAAAAGTAAGTAATTGCAGGAAACACATGAACAAGTGAGCAGGGTGTGGCTGTAGCATTTCCAAAAGCACTTAACGTACTTCTATAGAAAGAAAACTATACTTAACCGAAAGCTACATCTGTCAGTAAATGGGGCATGTATTGTACCTGTGTTGTCTTACTGCTCTCACAAAACCAGAAGATATGCAGGAACCAGACACTGTTCTGTAGCCTTGCTGTTCTGCCATACCCAAGTTGGTAATTACCAAAGGAACTTTCTGGAAAAGACTTAAAAAGCAGAAGTATGAAAACATGATTTATTAACATCCAAAGGCCTCTCTTTGATAATTAAAGGTTCTTGACCAGTAAGCATCCCAGATGAAAGTTTATTTAGTTCTTGCTAAATGTGTTACATTACACATAGATGACTACTTAGGGCTAAAAGCAAACTGCATGAGCAACAAGACTGAGCAGTGCTTCTGGGTCGTTTTTCCTTCTTTCTGAGCATGAGTCGCAATAATGCAGTACTTGTTTGTTAAGCCTAGCCTATGGGCAGCATGTTTCTCAAGGTAACTGGAAATCACTACCAATTTAAATACTTCAGTCATAGGTGAAGATGAACACCATGCATAGTTGAAGTCATATATGCAAAACCAAACTGATCAAGAACAGCTTGTGTATGTAAAATGTGCTGACAGTGACAGCGGCAGTACAGATGGGTACTAAGGCAAATCCCTGAACAGATCTCCAGAGTAAGATTTCAACTGGGCTCTAGCAACATAAGGAATAATCTTGTTTATGTTACCCTTGGTATTTACACATTAAACAGTGTTAACAATTTGGTTGCAACAATAAAAAAAACCCCAAGCCCTGTTCTGAGTTACAGCACATGCTGTGCTCCTGCTTTATTAAAACCAGAGAACAGAACACTTACCCTTCTTGTGGCCGATGTAAGGCATGTTCCAGTCTGTAAGTAGAACAACTGTCTGTCATCACGTTAGAGGTTAATAAAAGGAACACAAGGCCCTGATTTGATAGATGTGACTGCAAGTTCTTATGAAGAAGTCTTTCCCGGAATGTCATGGTCTGGTCTGTGTTCCGTCTGAATTTGTACCATCCTATTACACTCTGCAGGCGGAAGAAAATTCGTTATTACTGTTGAATCACGCTGTCCTTCTGTGTTATACTGAAGCAAGTTAGAGGATTCAGTACAAAGTGACGCATCTGAACTGTTTGGTGATGTGTACATATTCAAGCAGTTGGTTAACTTGCAATCCTTAAAACATCTAAGCTTAATTCCAGTATGATGACTTCTTTCTTTCCTTTAAAACTATGTGAACTGGCCTGTTTTTCTGAGCTTCTGCTCAAGCTGAAACTCTGCAGACTTGGTTCTGCTATTTTGCTGTTTGTCTCTTGTCACCTTCTACTCTTCTCTTGTGAAACTTCCTTCTGTGGAGAAGACTGTAAATTTTTTTGGTCAAAAGATGCTTAATCACTTGAGTGAGCTGATGTCAGTTGATCTTAAGCTAGGTATCAGTAGAATTCTTTGGGATATTTGAATGGTTAACTTGAGAAATGAGTAAGAAAAAATAAAATTGTGACATAAATGTAGGCAAACTCTAGTCAAAGAACCTAAACTGTTCTTGGATGGGGGGAAACGATGATGCAGCTGCCTTGGCCAGCAGTGTGAGGGACTAAAAGATTTTTAAAAAGGGGGGTGGGGGTGGGGGGAAAGCTTGATACAAGAGGTATCCAGAATGGCCTCTAAAATCTGAGCGAGCTACTTGGTATGATTTAGGTTTGAAATATACCTTCTTACAGCCTGACAGGATTTTCTTCAGGGCAACTTCATTCAGTTCTCCTGCAGAATTATAAAAGCTAGAAGAAAATTGGGGCAATTAGAGGAAAATAAAAAAAAAAGCTACTGTAAAATATTTATTCCCTAGCAGTGTGGCAATCGTCTCACTTTAATAGCCTTTTTCCCCCCTGGTAAGCCTAAAGGTACGCTGACACAGCTGCTCTGCTAGGACAGCACAGTTCACTCCACTCCTGAACTGGCTATGGAGGAGGTCTTGTACAGCCCAGGCGCTGCTCTGGCATCAGTGCTACTGGGACACAAGATAAACGTAGCATCTGTGTTCTTCCAGCTACTAAACAGTAAGATGCCTTCAACTTGATCTGAAATGCTTTTCTAATGACATCTGGGCTTATTAACTTTCAGAAAGATTTGAGAAGGCAACTGGGTTGTGATTCTCTCCTTACAGCAGTGTTCCCATCTATGCTGGAACTCTGAAATACTCCTGCCATGGGGCTAACAAGTGTTTGGGTTTTCTGATCTCCTTAAAAGCCTCTGGCTAATGCTACCTTTTTATTTCTTTCTTTTTTGGAAGGTGGGGGGTTGGGATCAATGGTTTTAGAAGAGCAATGCTTTTTCCCCCCTGTATGTTAATGTTATTCTGTAGTTTATATAGTACCTTAGCTTACCAGAAGATGCAGTATGCCATCTCTACTACTGTATGCACAAACACCAAAAAGGACATGAAGAACCAGAATAGGAATCACGTAAGGCATTTTGCATCTGTAATTCCAAGGGGTTGATATAGCTGCTGCAGTTGCAGCCGGGTGATTTTCCCAGTAATTTAATACACATTTAACTATTGAAGTGTTCATTTTAGGCTTAATTTTACCTTTTTCGTATCTGTTTACCTAAGGTTCTTACCTGAACAACTGGTAGCATGGAATATGCTTCTGTATATCTGGAAAGAGAAGGTAATAATACTCTGGGTTTATAAGTTCAAGGTGTATATTCTTCTGTATGCTGTGATCAGATTTAAACTGGTAAAAATGCTAAGAAAGACTTAGTATATAGTATCTCTTAAAATTAAATACATTAACATATAATTAGATAAGGTTAAGAAAGGAAATATTATTTAAGAATATTCTAATTAACTTTTCAAATGTAAAGGGAACTAATATAAACTGTTTTTACATTTTTCTGTTTTGTCAAGTGAAAAACCAAATTGGGCACTTTATTTTCCCTCCCTTCTGTGGAGTACAGTAGTCATATATAATATGAGAGATTTCACTTGAGTTACTCTGCAGCAAGGCATGGATGCTGTTAGTAAGAAAGATGAGGCTGGAGAGCAGAAATCCATAGAGCAGATAATGAGAACTGGAAGACTGACTACCATGAAAAAAAAGTTAAATGATCTAATGGCATTCTAAATCCCTTCCTTTACCTAAATTCTCTACTACTTTCATCTTCACAAGTTAGCTAAAAAATAAACCCCCAGCTTTGGAGCAATTAACTCTGCCTGTGACAATGTCATGATGAGACTCTAAGTAACTTGGTCGATGCCACCACAAAACATTCCCCACATTTTTGGTCCAGCTGTGAGACTTGGTGGAGGAAAGCATGTCGCGGTTTAACCCTGGCTAGCAGTAAAGTACCGTGCATCTGCTTGCCCCCCTGTACCCACAGGGGAGGAGAATGGGAGGAAAAGACAAGGAAGCTCATGAAATTATATAAGAACAATTTAATAATTGAATATAAATGAATATTATAGTAATGCTGATAATATTAACAATACTACTACGAGTAAGTAATTAAAATAATAGAAATTATACAATTGCTCACCATCCACTGACTGATGTACAGCCAGGTCCCAAGTAGTGAGTGTCAGAGCTGGAGCCTGACAGCGATTGCAGCAAAGTTAAAGCGAGCCCCGTGAGCAACAGCACAACCAGGAAAGCCAACCAACTCACTAACAAACAAGCAAGCTAGCAAGCTAACAAACAAGCAAGCTAATAAGAGAGCAAGCAAAGGAGCTATGCCCCCCCTGCCCCCCCAGCTTATGTGCTGAGCATGATGTGCTATGGAATGAAATAGTCCTTTGGTCAGTTTGGGTCAGCTGTCTGAACTGTGTGTCCTCCCACACTGCTTGTAGTGAGAAAGCTGGGAACACTGGGGCAGTATCAGAACCCGAGAGAACCTTGAATTAGCGCAAGCACTCATTAGCACCCACCAAAAAACACCAGCGTTACCAATATTTTTCTCAGGGCAAGTCCAAAAACATAGTTTCTTATGAGCCCCTGTGAAGAAAATTAACTCTGTCCTGACTAAAACCAGCACAGTGTTACACCTTAATTGTAGCCTGCTGTAAAACTAGAAAATGGGGTGCAATTTATTTTCAGGAAGATTGGAAAGAAGGCACATACTGTATTACCTTGTTCTCTCTTTGTGTGACTGCGTTTTAAAGGAATGGAGTTAAACGTGTGTGCATGTATACATATGTTTTTGTTGAGGGCTAGTATAAAATGCACACCCACACTATAAAGAAAAACACATTTGGCATCTGCTCAATGAAATACGTAAATAGTTTGCAGCCTTCACACACAGTATTTTATAAGCTTTGAATTAGGTAATATGCTAACACATTACAGTTCACATCAGTGAAACAGGCCAAGTTTTTCCAGGGCAACTGTCATCCACATGACTTTGTGACATGGCCAAGACAAAGAAGGAGTCTACCTTTAACGTGGCAAGATATTTGGAGCTATTCAAGGAACTAAGAACTAGTATTTCTAGTATGTCTAGTATGTCTTCAAGGCCAGACTGGATGTGGCTTTGAGCAACCTGGTCTAATGGAAGGTGTCCCTGCCCATGGCAGGGGGGTTGGAACTAGATGATCTTTAAGGTCCCTTCCAACCCTAACCATTCTATGATTCTATGATATTTCTGTTAAATTATTGTCATTTTCTACACTAAAATTGCTTTTTTTTTTTTAGCATTTAAAATGTGTGGTGTTTTTTCAACATGGACGCATGTTCTAGCAGCTTTGATCTCGCTGTAAGGTGTTGGCTGCCCTCATTCAAAACTGTAGGCAGTCGCGTATTGGCCTGAAACCAAGCATGGTATTAAAAATGTGGACAGACTAACCGATTGTATAAACAACTTCGACATCATCCATTTGTGAGTCAGTAATGCTATTCTTGGCTTCACCTTTCACATCTCCAAGGAGAAAACCTTCCTTTATTGGGGCAGAGGAGAAGAAAAAGTTCACGTTAGCAGTAGCACTGAACAGGACTTTGTAATGTTAATAGTGTAAATGCTGAGTTCAGGTGAGGGAAAAAGCTGTCAAAATGAACTGTTGGTTTATTTAAGCTGAGCAGGTTCTCACTCATTTTTCAGTACGTGTCCGCGGTGGGGGGAAACAAACACTAACCGCTGGCACGTCCCCTCATCTGTTTAGCAGCCCCTTGGTGTTGCCATTCACGCGTGAGCAGTTCGTGGCGGTGCAGGCAGCACCCACCTCCACGGCTTAGGCCAGAGGGCAGGCCTGAGCAGCATCCCGGCGGGTCACTGGCAGACTGGGGATGCCGCTGCCACGCCAGCCGTCCGGT
>NW_010224075.1:0-305 GCF_000690775.1 Eurypyga helias
TCCCCCAGCCATGCACGGGGACCGCAGGGGAGCGGGGCTGGGGGGGCAGGGCGGGCTGTCCCCAGGGAGCGATGCTGGGGAGAGATCCAGGATGCGACGAGCTGCGGGCGGCTCTGCAGTGCTGACAGCTCGGGAACCTGCTCGCAGCACCCCGCCGCCGCCTTTCCAGAGCTGCGCTCGGGCCAGCCGAAGGAAATGTATTCTGGCAGCATCTGTTTACCCTGGATTCGCTCGGCTTTGGTCCTTCGGACAGAGGCTTTCGGCTCTCTCCGTTGCAGGGGCCATGACAGAGCCGAGCGCGGCTG
>NW_010224075.1:471-699 GCF_000690775.1 Eurypyga helias
GTGGGGATTCAGGGAGGGGCTGGACTGCCAGCACTGCAGCCCCCCCCAGACAAACACTTTCCATTAAGGAACTGAAACTGTGGTTGGACACAATGCAAACACCTCCCCGTCCCAAGCCCCTGGAGCAGCTGGGATCTCCCTCGGGACAGGCGGTTCAGGCAGGGCAGTGTGCCACCGGCCTTGGCTCCAGCACGCCGCAGCAAAGGGATGCAATGGGGCAGGAAGCTG
>NW_010224075.1:798-7963 GCF_000690775.1 Eurypyga helias
TTGGGCTTTTGTTAACAGCCCTGGCCCCCTAGACAGGAGGGGAGCAAGGTGACCCTGGGCCTCCGACCCCGTAGCGGGGTGCGGGGGAGCGGTGTGGGGCCGCTGCCGCAAGCGCCCGCCTGCAGCCCCGACGGGCTTTGCTTTGAGGAGCTGTTTATAAACACAGCCGGCGTGTGCTAGGAAACATCTGGAGAAGAGCATTTCCAAGCATTCAAGCGCTGGGCCCAGGCAGCCCAGATAAAAACGCTGCTTCCACCAGGACTTCCCTTGCTGGCCCAGCGCAGGGCACTCCAGCCGCACCGCCTAGGCCAGGTCACGAGCCCTGGCTTGCAGAGCTGCTGCTGCCCGCTTCCCCCCTTGCAGAGCCGCTGCTGCACGCTTCCACCACCCCGCTCGGGCAAGCTGCCAGGGCGAGAGGGGACCGCTCCACCCACCAGCTCCGTTTTGGAGGTCCTTCTCTTGCTTTCATGCACAGCAAGGGGGAAGGAAGACTTTGTCCAAACTCACAAACTTCTACCCGTTTACTTCAGCTCTGAGTGTGGGACAACCTCATGGGATGAGCTGGAAACCACTGGTAAGGCAGCAGGATGCCCTTGCTGGTTGGAACACAGGGTGGAGGAACTGCTGCCAGCTGGGTACAGCAAGCCTGAAGCAAGCACTGGCCCCACAGGCAGCAAACTGGGCTTCTATGCCTGTCCCCACTGGAGATGGTGGGCTGTAACACCACCCACCAGCTGCGCAGCTGCCGCTGGGCTTGCGCACGAGGGATGTGGAGCCTCCCCCGTGCGGCCCCATCTCCAGAAACAGCCTGCGGGATCCCCTCCAGGCACTGCAGCCGGGGAAAGGAGGAGCCAGGTCAAAAAGAAGTGAAGTGAAACCAGATGTAGGGCCAGCCCCAGTGTGGCTACGGTCAGGGTCTCCAAACGGTACCTGGGAGGAAGGATAAATGGCCTCTCCCTCACCAAAGTGAGGAAGGGAAGCTACAGCCACAGGATAAAGACGCAAAAATAAGGGGTCTGTAAGATTCTGGATGCAATAAACATCCCTGGACCAGTAAACTTCTCGGTGGAGCTCACTGGTTTGCTCCCACCTGTTGCCAGTGCTGGCAGAGTTTGGGCCAGCTGCCTGGGGAGGGCAGGATGGGCAGCAGCGGCGAGCCAGCACCTTGAGGACACACTGTGTCACCAAGCCTCTCTCATGGGGATCAGGGGCTGGGGGGTCTCTAAGCTCCATCCAGCCAGGCACAGGGCTCCTGGCACAGAAGGGAAACATGGGCTGCCAGCTGTCCCTCTCTGTGCCGACAGCAGCCCTGCCAGCCCAAACACCAACTACGACAACAGGCACACGCTCCTGCTACCTCTAAATGCGATTTTTGGTTCCTGAGCCAGAAAACAGAGGGTTGGAAGCCTTATCCCCAGCTGCAGCTGTTGGCAAATACCGCTGTTCCTGTGCAATGAGCAGAGGCACTAGTGTGCCGCACTCCTCTGCTCTGTGCGGGGCCAGCGCTCTCCCCGGCGTGGGCAGGAGGACGTGGTGCGTGGCTGTGGTCCCACTGGGCAATCCTGGATGAGGTGCCCATCTGTGCCACCTGCGGGTCCCGCTGGGCTGGCTGGGGAGGCGGATGGGATCCCCAGTGGGAAGTATGCAGTGTCCTGATGGGGTCAGGAAATGGCTCCTGTCCCGCACACAGGGGAGTGCGTGGGTGGTGGGGAGAGAAGGGGATGGCAAGGGGATGATGGCGTCATCCATCCAGGGGATGATGGTGGTTTTCCCCCTAATTCCCACCAGAAGTAAGAGCACAACCAAGAAACCTCCCTACACCTTTCTCCTGGCTAAGCTTCACTGGGGCAGGCAGCTGCCAGCCCCCTACCACCTCCCTTTGACATTAACCCTCAGGAAAAGGCTGTCTCCCCTTCCTCCAGCTCCCCCCACCCCACAGCCATTGCTGCAGTGAAGATGGGCCCTTCCAGGTTTCTGCCACTGCTGGAGGAGGCAGCCGCCCTGGGGCTGCACCCAGAGCTGGATTCGACCCTGGCTCCCCCTTCCCGCCCCAGCACTGCCGGACCTCAGCCAGGCAAACTCAGCCCTGCTGCAGATGGAGGCTCTGCAACAAAGCAGCCCTTGTTGCTAATTGCTTATTTCCCATGTGCAAACGCTTAAGGAGCACTTAAGGTTTACCCTGAGGAGCTGGGGTGGCACGTTCAGTACCAGCCTGGTCTAGAGCGCCTTAGCTGAGGCTAAGCAGCTTGTGTAACCCAGGAAATCCCAGCTCTGCGCTTCTCGGGAGCATGATGCGCCCAGTGATGTGCAATGGCATCACCAACACAGTGGTATTCCCCCCTCTGCAGGGGAAAGTGTCACCCTGGGGCAAAGCAATCCCAATTCCCAGCCTGGGACAAAGGGCAGGATGCTTGGTGTGCACCAGCACTGCCTTACCCTCCTCCGATGCGTTCAGGGTGAGGGTCCAGCTCAGGCAGGACCTCCAGCCCTCCCGTGGAAAACGCTGATGAACCCACGGACTGAGTTCCTCAATGAAGACATCAGTAATTCCTCAATAATCTTCTAACGTAACGCACAATTTATGTCTGTACAGTGCTGGTCTGTACTAGAGCATGGTCTGCATGCCAGACTTTTAAAAGGCCTGTATCTGGAGCAGCAAATTGATTCTCGATGATTACATTTCTGTGTAGACTTAGCAGTCCAAAAATGAGCACACTTAAATAGATGATTAGTAGCAAGTTGGGAATGCAGCTCGCAAGCAAAACCTTTCCCTGGGAGATGGATTTTCAAGGCCAGCCCCTGTCACCGTCTAAAAATGTCACGCCCCACTCCAGAGCTAAAATCACCCTCTGAGTAGATGTGGGACCATAAATCACCCTTTTTGGGACGCACTGGTTTCCTTTCCTCTATAGATGGAACGTCCGTGGTGCAAGCGGCATCGCAGAGCGGTCGGCTGTGCCTGTCGGACCACCCGCTCCTTCCGCACTGGGATGGCTGGGGCAGGCGCCTCACAGGGGTACTCTAAACCACCGCGGGCCTAATTACTGCCAAAATGCCAGATTTCTGGTAACAGCTGGGAACAGACTCTGCTCCGTCAGCGCTCTCCTGCCTGCCCTTGAGGCACGGGCTGCCTGCCCTGGGCTGCCCTTGCCTGCTGGGAGTCCCACCCGTGGGATGCCATGCTGCCAAGGGGGAGTGCTGGCACGGAGGGATCCACCACTGAGCTTCAGAGAGCAGGAGGGCATTGTGGGAACCCCTCCAGAGCACTGTTGGGAGCTTCATCACTCCAGAAAGCATCCCAGCTATGCAGCAAAACCTCTCAATTTCCTGCTGTTTGTTTGTTTGTTCCTCCATCAAAGGGCTTCAGCTCTCGGAAGCTCCTTCTCCAGGAGTGCCGGTGAGGAAGCCCATGGCTGAGCGACTCCAGCCGCCCTCCGTCTGCCAGACTGGCCCCATCCGCTCCTCCTGGCCCACCTCCGGATGCTCAGCCCTAGCAGCCACTTTACAGAGCAGAGTCAAGAGCCAAGATGGGTTGGTTTGAGACCTCTACTAGCATCTACAGCCCTACTATGCTGCAAAACCTTCACTGGGGTGCAAGGGGTCACAAATACCTGCACCACACGGCTCAGCTTGAGCCCTGCCAATGCTCATGAACAGCATTTTTAGCAGCCCCAAACCAAGCTGTGACCTCCCAAAAAACATCACTGCCCAGCACAGACCTGCTTTTTCTTCAGTTCATGCTCTCCCATGACAAAAAAAGGAACCACTGAAGATGACAGCAGTTGTGCAAATACCCATCTGGATCCAACCACCTGCTCACGATGCTCTAGACACCGAAACTGAGGTGTTCAGGAGCTGAAACTGGGAAGTTCAGGATTTGAAGAGAAGTGCAGGAATGGTAACCAACACGTGCTCACCTGACACACCCTGGACTTGTGGGCTATGGCCAACAAGAAAACCAAACCCGCAGCAAAGTCACGGCACACTTCCCAGGCAGCCCACGCCAAGGAGGACCAGCACCCATGTGTGCTCTCTGCTTGAACAGTCCTGACTGCCTGACCCAAACACACACCAGTGCCTTGGTTCTTGGAAAAAATCATGTGTGCAGTGCCCAATATCTCAAAAGGGACAGTTAACAGTATTACTGTATTAATAGTATTTGTGCTAATCGATGCACAGTTATCAGATCTTGTCCAATTTTTCATTGGTTTTAAATATTTCACATGTGCTTGGTAAGTGCAACGGGTCCTACATATTAATGACGTGCAGAGATGTAAACAACAAAACCCTTTACCTCCTCGGATAATTTGTTTTATCAGAAAGTACTGCTGAATTCCTGAAATCATTTCTGCTGCCAGTTCCTTGCAGATTGTGCTTGTTCTGTGATTTTGGCTGCTTCTTGGCAGCCATTGCCAAGGAATTCCTAGAACTGTTCCCCCCCGTTCATCAAGCAACAGCACTTGCTACAAATCAAGTCAAAGCCTCAAAATGGTCTAAAACCCAAGGTGCGTGGGGCCTGGCTTGCAGGAGTGTGGGCAGGCAGCACCAGTGTCACCGTGTCTGCTGGGCACCGGCAAGGCAAATTCTCCTGCCTTCACCAACTGAGGGGCTGGGGAAACATGGATCTGGTCCCTGCTCCCCAGCACAAAAGCACTTGGAAAAGAGCAGTCTCCAAATTAGGGCAATCTTGCCCATGAAACCAGGGGGGCTCCGGCAGGACCTGCCTGCTGGAGATGGTGATCTCCGACTCTGGCAAGCTCCAACACGGGCAACAGCCCACCTGCACTGCCGAACCTGACAACCACCACCACTGCCTCGGCTGATACCCAGGGAATCCAGCTGCTCCTCCTTGCTCACAGCTGCCAGCAGTACTTCGGGTGGTTTTTTATATCCCAAGAGGAGGTACAGGACGTACGGTCTCAGCCCAGACACGCCGACAGCCTGGCCTGGCTGCAGATTCAGCATTAGCCTGCTCACAGCCCAGGATAACTCCATTCCTCTTCCAAACATCTGACAAACTGAGTTAGCACCGCTGCAGCCGCGCTCTCAGCAAACACCAAGTGCTGCAAGCGCTGTGCCTCCCGGTCTGGAGGTTGCGCAGGTTTGCTTCCACTCATTAATGGGCTTCTCGTGGCTATTTTACCAGCTCTCAAACAAACCAACCCGTGTGACGGAGCACACAGCACACCTACAGCAGCTCACACACAATCACAAGCAGAAACAGAGCTTTTCCTTGTCACAAAATCATGTCCTGTTCGAGCTCTCCCTAGGTTTTAGGCAGAAGCAAAGGCAAATGGCCTTGCAGCCACACAAGGACTCAAGCGTCGGTCCTTTGTAGTCTGTGTCTGTCCCTTTGATGTAGATATCCTTTCCTGCAGGACTATCATTTCCAGCACTGTGGATTCCCAAGATGCCTCCAGCTTTTATTAGCTCCTTGTCACAGGGGACAGCAGGGAAGACCTCACAGCAGGGATAAAGGGTTCACCATGACAGGAAGCCAGCAAGTACCTTCCTCCCAACTGTGGCAAGAGGGTAAAAGCACCCACCTGAGGACATGTGGGTTAGGGCCTCCCTGCTGCCAGCAGCCGGCTCCTCTCCAACAAGACCGCCAAGGGGAGCGATGTGGAGGCAGCACTCGGGGCCTGGAGGGGACGGCGCTGGTGGCACCCAGAACCCTCGGCCACATGGCAGTGCCAGTCAGAGCACCCACACCATGTAGGAAGCAAAGGGGCTGGGATGGCCACAGGGATGGAAGACACAAGTATGGCCTGGCAGGCTGGTCCGGGGTCAGCCCGAGGCTGCCAAGAGCAGCTGCGCAACCAATACGGCTGTGCTGCTCCCTCTTGCATGCCACCAGTGTGACCAGAGGGATCTATCACCAGGAAACTCAGTAAGATTAGTTTAAGCTCTGCCTTCTGTAATCAGAGTCTTCAGGACATTTTTGGGAGTGCCGCAGTGTTTCCCCACTTCATTCACCCCAGGTGCAAGGCTGCTTCCAAACAGGCTTCTCCCTGCAATAATACCCAGTAGCGCTGAGCTGAGCCAGGCTGGCAGAGAGACCGCCGGGGAGGTCTAGGCTGCAGATGCCCTCACCGTGCTGCAATGGAGACTTCCACTGTGCCCCACACAGCCTCTGCTGCTCATGCCGGGTCAGGAGGCTGACCCACAGCAAGCTGTGCTCCTCCTCCCCACCACTTAGACCTTTCGCGGCTGGGACTGCAGCTACGCTGGTCCCCAGGCCAGGCAGGCACCCCACACACGCCCTGGGGATGGTGACTTTGCCTGCTGGTCCCCAGGCCAGGCAGACACCCCACACACGCCCTGGGGATGGTGACTTTGCCTGCCCGCAGAGTAGCTGGCCTGCAGGTCTTAGCAGGGCTAGAGCACAGGAGGGCCTGACTGCTCAGCCTAGCCAGAATCTGGCATGGAAGGCCCAGTGCAACATAAATATTTATCCAGAGCATCATCACCCACCCTCTGCAGCCTGGTGAACAGGACACAGCCAGCACGTCTGAGTAGCTGAAATGCTGCAGGCGACAACAGGATTTTTAATTAAGGCTATGACTCTGCAGAGGCAATTCTTGCATGGAAAGATTTTTGGACCATGCGAACTTCAGATGCAGATTTTAATCTTTCCATCTAAATCATTCTTGCTGAAGCAGGAGCTCCTGGTCTTGGCCGTGGTATGGATCCTGTGCAGGCAGACACATGAGCAGGCATATGTCAGTGCTGCAAAGAGGCTCTTGCCCGCACGCAAACGCCAACCTGCCAAGAGGCATCCAGTGCTGCCACAGAGAGCTCACAGCATCCAAGAGCCCAGTGCGTAGTACTGAGTGTCCCCACCAACCCAGGTAGCAGGGACAGCCCCTCAGGGGTTGAAGCTCTGCCTGAGACACATCCACAGAGGTGTTGGCCACAACCCGTGTCACATATGGGATCCAAAAGCCGCAGGAAGGAGAAGACGTCTGACCCATGGACAGAGCACTGCTTCCTCCGCTGCAGCCGGGGAGAAGCAAACCTGTTGCCAATGGCTTCAGACTCAGACTCTGACTCCTGCACCCATCGTGGGCTCCTGCAACCTCCTCCCTCTGCACCCAGGACCCCCTGCCAGACACCGCCTTGCGGGACATGGTGGGGAGGCAGATCAGCAGGGCGATCCACGGAC
>NW_010224075.1:7983-15008 GCF_000690775.1 Eurypyga helias
GCCACTCCACGCCGAGCCACCCCAAAGGCCAGGCCAGCCCCGGGCTGCACAACAGTTAAACCCCGGCGTTCGCCTTGCAGGAGGGCCAGGAGATCCTGTTGCTCAGAGAACCGCATTTGTCCAAGACAAACAGTGGCCGGGCATTGTTTCAGCATGAGTCAAACGAGTGGAAACGCTCCCGTGCCATCCTGTTTTGCTGTCTGGAGGTTTCCCGAGCCACCCCAAAGGCCAGGCCAGCCCCGGGCTGCACAACAGTTAAACCCCGGCGTTCGCCTTGCAGGAGGGCCAGGAGATCCTGTTGCTCAGAGAACCGCATTTGTCCAAGACAAACAGTGGCCGGGCATTGTTTCAGCATGAGTCAAACGAGTGGAAACGCTCCCGTGCCATCCTGTTTTGCTGTCTGGAGGTTTCCCCCTACCTTCAGGATGTGCAGGCAGGCTCCGTAACGTTTCCTATTTGCTGTTCCCTTACTCCTACGCTTCCCGCAGGCACCTGTGCCCAGCACCGCTCAGTGCCCCAGCACCAGCCCCAGCCTTGCGCAGTCCCGGCCTGTGCCTGGGAAGTGCAGCCTTCAGCCGGACAGCTAACAGCCAGACCGAAGGAAGAGCATCGCCACCCAGAAAACTGCATCATTTACAAAATATGCCGGTCTGCACCCACTTACCTCCTCTGACGGGCCAAGTAGGTAACGAGGATGCAACACAGCCAAGTGGATTGATCTCCATCTATCTTCCCCATCACTATGGAGATGCGAAGAAGCTACCTCGTCCTTTCCCAGCCAGACCAGCTTACCCTGCCCGAGGATGCCAGTCCACAGCTCCATGAGCAAGCTCAGGAAAGCTCTGCTGACTCTCCCCAAGCTCTCTGACATTTTGCCTCATGCTGGCTACCCTACTTTAAGGACTCAGTATTGAACATGTGCTGGCAGAGCCATGGTTCACCCCCACACAACTGCTAGCAAAGGTGCATCCACACTGCTGCAGAGTCACAGGCACAGTGTCCTGCTTGAAAAACACCTGTGGGAGCAGGTACCAGGACCCTGGAATCTCCTTTGGCTGCAAATCCAACCATATCACCTTGCTGCCTTTGCTGGGAATGCTTCAAGTACAAAAGAGCAACACTGGGATAAATCCCGCTGGGCAGCACTGCTGCGGCAGAGCTGCGTGCAGGGGGGAGGAAAACACGAGCAGCAATGCAGACACCCCACCATCACTCTGTAACCCTCCACCACCCTCACAACCACTTTCCCGACTCATGTTTCAAGCCTGCGCACGTGGCAAGTCACATGGCTGGAGCTGGCACCTCTTATTTCACACCTAGAATGCACTTTTATCTTGCTAAACGTACAAAAATAGCAAAGATTATTTTTCTTTTTTGTTACAAAGACACTCGGGCTTCATCAGCTCGCATTTTCATCTGGAAACCCTTCCAGCAGCGAGGCGCGAGCCCCACGGGGCGGGGGGCTCAGCAGGAGGGCAGGCTGGCGTTTGCACAGCTCGCCCCTCACAGGGTGATCTGGCAACAAGAAGATCAGGAACTTGTTTTCACATGAAGATCAAAACAGCAAAAGAAGAGAAGCACAACATAGCCCAGAGTGACCCAGAATGTCGAAATTGCAACAACAGAAAGTTCAGCCCAAAAACGCAGCCTGCGAGGGCTGTTACTGCCTGGCTTGTTTGTCCCCACCGCGGGCGGCAGGAGGGGGCAGAGAACAGCTTTGGCTTGGGTCAAGCATTCAGTGCTCAGTGCCGCGGTCCCGTGCCTCATCCCCTGCCGTGCTGGCGCTCTATCCCGCCAGTGGAGCACCCCAAAACTTAACCTGGTCCTCTCCAGGCACGCCCGGTCCCACAGACCACATCCAGGCGGTGGAACAAAGTCCCCACTCCCAAGCTACGCGTGGAAATAATGCAAAACCCAGCCCTGCAGAGACAGGAACACGGAGTGATTCCACTGTGGACTAACTGCAGGCAAACAATTTATCCTGTTACAGGCTGCACCGCTAAGGAACGGGATCGGTGCTGCTGGGCAGCTGACTGAGGCTGACAGTCCGGCACAGCCCATGGCCGCACTCAGCTCTCACCGCTCCCTCCGTCCCGCTCTAAGCTCTAACAATTGGATATGATTAACTGCGGCTGGATTTACCATTCTGGGCACCAAAATCCTGCCAGGACACCCAAAGCGGATACAGGAGCCCTCCATGCTCCGAGCGCAGTGCTGCCCTATGGAGATGAGACCGCAGCATCCGTGTTCCCCTGTTCCCAGCTCTCCCGGCCAAGAACACAAGCCGGGAGGGTTTTGCCACGGGCACAGAGATGTCTTTTTCCAGCCTGGGAACAGTGGTGACTTCTGCAGTTTGAGCCAACAGAAATGCTTTCTTGAGCATGCTCTCAGCTGTCTTGGGCTTCCAGGAAACAATCGGTGGTGATTACTGGCCATCCATCCCCTGCTGCTGAACTTCTCTGTCTCCCCCGCTCTGTTCACCCTTGTCCCACCCAGATGCACATGCAGCAGGAACGGCTGCTCCAGGCTGCTTTGCCCAAGAGTGCTGCTGGCCATGTCTTAGGAGGTTCAGTTACTGATCTCACTCCTAAGGCTTCCAGAAGAGATGGACAAGACATACAGAGGTCTTAGGCTTTTTTATCTTTCTCCAAGAACATTTCCATCAGGATTAGCAGATCTAGCCAAGCCATCTTGGATGCCCAAACTCTGCTCAGCTCAGAAGCCATTAAAGCATCCTGAGCTGAAGATCTGATTCACCCTGGATGAAAAAAAACCACCCTGAGGTCCATCCTTGCAACAATGCAGGCTAAACTAAACCAATTTCTTTAAGCACCAGCCCGGAAATATCTATGTCCCTGCAGCTCACCGATGGCCCATGAGTGGGTAGAGCTGGGCCACCCCGCTGTGACCCGCCACCACCGTTGGCAGTGGCTGTTGGACCAAGGATCTGAGGAGCAAGTGACCCTGCAAGCCCAGGTCACCAGCGGAGCCGCTCTCCCAGTCTTCTCCAGGAGGATACTTCTTCAGCAGAAGGTGCACTGAAGGCTCCAGGGCCCCAGAACCTCACTGTGCCCAAACTCAACCCCAACTCCCTGCAACAGTCACAGCCAAGACCCCTGAGTCCCGACACACAGACTGATGCTCCGGAATGCAACCACAGCCCCTCAGCAGGCACGGCTGGGCAAGCACACCCCTAGCAAATGTACTATAACCTAGGTACAGATTTTGGCACCAATGACCAGGAACTTGGCTCTGGAAGCCTTGTGATGGTGCATGAGAACAAGAAAACCGCAGCGATACTGTACACTTTGCTCAGACCAACCTACAAGGTTCAGATTAAATTGCCCTGCATGGATTAAAGCAGGGATACTCCTTCCCCTTAGATTTTCTTCCAAAGACCAACCTGAGTTGAAGGGAAGACACGCCAACCGCCCACTGCTCACCCCCGGCGCCCCACGGGGAAGGGGCTGTACCTGTACACTGGCTGCATTTCTCTGGCAATCCCAATGACTGCTCCCTCTGGGAAGTTGTCAAACTCATTAAACAGGTCTCGGATGTTGGTCTTGTACTTCAGGTCCAAGTCTACCTGGATGATCTGTGTTATTTCTGAAAGCACAAAGAGGAAAAGTCAGGTATGTAAGACAAAACTGTAACCAGTGATTACCAACCAGTGACACCCAACGAGGATTTGGTGCAATCTCCTCATGGGAGATTCAGGGCAAACGCAATCTAGCTGCAACTTCTACATAAAGCTGCTAACCTTCAACCACCACAAAAGCATTCACCACTGTGTATTTTAGGCATGACTTACTTCAGAAACCATTCTGGTGACCTCCGGCTTCTATCCACTCCCTCCTTTCTTCCAGAAGACTGGTTTTGCATATGGCTTACAAAAGCAAGAGGTAGCTTCAGCCCAGCCTCTCCCTTTCTGGAAGTGCTTCTGCAGGAGCAGCCACACAAAACCCTAAGCTCACCTTCTGCTACCGGCTTCTGGAAAAGCTGTCAACTCCATGAGTGTTTCCCAGCTCCAGCCCACAGAGCATCTGGCTCTAAGTATCAGAGCAATTCCCATCACAGACAACATCAATAATTCAGTCACCCACATGACACCTTCAGCAACACCTTCAGGAGCTCGGTAGGTGCCAGCAGCCTGACAGGGGCTTCCGCAAGGGCACAGAACTGCTGGTGGTCTGCACCAGCCTGGAAAACTTTATTGTTGCTGGTGGTACTGTCAGAGACAAGGATGGTTGGGCAAGGAGGGGAGCATCTTCTACTTGCAGTGGGAAAGTTGAGAACAAGGGGAGGCTGGAGGACATCATTATCAAGACCAGGCCTGAGCTCATTAACAGGGTCAGGCCGCTGCCTGCATTTGTCATAGTCTCCTCTGCAGCACACCAGACCGACTGATGTGGCTTGGGAGAGGGTGCAGATGTGCCTTGTCAAGACTGCTTGTCCCAGGTGGAGGTGGGGATGTTGTATGGATTGCAGCAGGCCAAGTGGAATGCAGCAGACGCCAACACTGCAAAAGATCAGACCATCCCATGGGTTCCACCAGCCCTGGGCAAAGCCATGGTCATCTTCTCACCAACCAAGCTCAGGCCTACCTGGGGACTGCGAGCAGAGCCATCCCCCATGGCATCATGTCATGCCACTGCTATTTATACGTGTTATAAAAGCCAAGAGCAAACTGCCCAGGTTGCTTAGTGCTTGGCACTAATTGGATCATAACGACTGTGTCAACCCGTTTCAGCCCCACTCCTCACAAGCCCCACTCCTCATGCACCGGTGAGCTTCCTGCAGGCCAGATGTGTGTGTCACCACTGCCTTCCCTTCCCACCACCGTGGTTCCCCACCCCCTCACCCTGCCGTGCTTGGAACAGGCTGATGGCTACCCCTGGTCTGCTGAAAGCAGGCAGCAATTGCCCTGATTTCAGCCCCCCAGGCCACTGCCAGGAGTAGAGACTGGGGGATGCCGAGAGCAGCCAGGCAGGGGCAGCGATCCTCTAGCACAGGAATGCAGCTCTGCCATTTCAAATGCATTCGTCACTGGGTGTTTGCGTTTCAAGCAGGTGCTGGGCTGTACAGCAGCTCGGAATTTTTTGCAGATCCGGCACTAATCCGGGCTCTTGGCAATTGGTCGTATCTACCACACTGTCCTCATTTAAGAAGGAAAAAGCCCTGTGAGGTTAAGCAAGAAATACACTGCTTACTCTGCGAAGCATCCAAGCAGAAATATAAATCAAGGAGAAATAGTATCTAAGCTACAACCCAGGCTGTATCTCAATTTATATTTTTTAACATCCAACACTCTCTATCTGCTACATGGAAAGGCCACACTCCCTTCAGCCAGCAGTATGGCAATCCCCAGGACTACCTAGTATTTACCACCACCATAATCCTCTGTTTGCAAAGATTTAAAACCCAGGCGTAGTAATTCACTACAGCTAAAGCAGGTCTTGACCTGAAAGCAATTTCCCTCAGCCTTCCTAACTGCCTCAGAAATTGCTAGCACAACTCAAGGAGATGAAGCGGCAGAGCAGAGGGTTTATGTAACAGGGAAGGAGACACGTATCTCACATACCCCAAACCTCCCCAGTGGTCCACACCACAGCAGTGCAAAACCCCAAATTCTTAACGCTACTGCACTTGAGAATATCCAGACTGGTCACAGAACTCCAGGGCAAGGAAACCTGGATCTCCAGGGCAAAGAAACCTGGATCTCCAGGGCAAGGAGATCCCAGACCTCCAGCTCAAGCTCAGCCCAGGAGAAACGGTCCGGAAGCCTGAGCCCCTCAAGGCACTGCTGAGGACAGGGAGAGGGGATGGGGGTTCCCAGGAGGATCCCAGCATGGCTCACCCCCATGCACAGCAGCCTTCTGACGCCTCATCAGGTTTCAATCAAATCAACCGTGAGACACGTCATCCGACTGTTCTCTAAAAGTACAGATGAGCGCTAACTGCAGCTCATCACAGTAGAGAATGAAAGCTGAGCGTGGGGGGAACTCTCATCCCAGCCCTGCTGCCCCAGCAACAGCACCCTGCACTGGTCCCACGCTGGGCTGGCACAGCCCCCCAGGAAAAAATCACTAACAAATTAGACCCAGAAAGCACAAAGTACTTTTCCTTTTTTTTTTAAGCAAGCATGAACTGCAAGACTAAGACAAAAATGAGGATGGGTGACATTAAGCGCCACTTTGCCAGATGCAGCTTGCACGGACAGACTGATGGCCAAGACGATTTCTCTGCCTATGACTGGCAAGGGGCCAGGCACTAATATTTATGATGGATCACGCTCTTTCGCCCTTTTGCCAAGTGCTTTGTCCTGTCTGCCACGTGGGGGTGGAGGAACCGTGTGCTCTCTTAGGCACAAACTGCTTGGAGGGGTCAAGCTGGCAATGTGGGAAAAGGCGGAGGGCGTTTTGCTCGGCAAGCGAGTTTTCCAACTGTGCCATACTGTGTATCACCCTCTGCTCAACTGCGGCTCTTCCAGCCCCAGTGCGTAAAGGGGAGTTACGGGACTCTGCGCGGAGATGATCTCCATTAGCAATGACAGCTTTATGGCACAGGCCGGCCCCGTTTAACGCTCGTAATGTTTTACTGCAGCCTGTAGCAGCAGCTGCAGCAGGGCTGCTGCCTGGGCTCCCTTCAAACCCTCCCTCCCGCTGCGTCCAGAGGAAAAAGACCAGCTTAAGGGATGTGCGATCCCGCGGCAGGTTCTGCGGTGCTGGAAACCAGGAGAGAAAGCCAGCATCAGTGCCCAAGAGCCTTGCACCAGGGCTCAGCTGCCAAGGAGAGGGAGAATTGAGGTTATCCCACAGCAAGACCCCAGAGAGATGGCAGCACAGACCCCACCTCTTGTGCGGGTCGTCCCTCCTTCCCCCAAGAGCCCCAGCCCAGCAAGGGCGCACAGGCAGAGAGAGGTCACTACCCTGGGCCCTGCTGCCCAGCATCCTCTGCTGGGCCCCAGCAGAGCTATGCTGGCACGTGGGCAGGCACCCCGAGCACATGCCAAGGGGCCCAGCGGA
>NW_010224075.1:15060-16005 GCF_000690775.1 Eurypyga helias
CCCTTTGCCCAAAACCCCACAACCGCCCGGGAGGCAGCCCCCTGCCACTGATGCTGGTGGCGATTTGGCTCTGCCCTGCCACCCTCCGCATTGGGGTCTCCACCTGCCCCAGAAACCTGCTCTTAAGGATCTAAGCGCCCTGGTGCACCATGCCAACAAGGAGACTCCTCCGACGTATCAGATGGGAGTACCCTGACCTCACGCTGCCTCCTCTGCATCTCAGCAGCAATTTTTGGGGCCTGAGGCTGGTGTCTTGCGCCCACACAGAGCACAAGAGGCGAGATGAAGGACACCATGGGTATTGCTCACCGTGCCTCACGTGCTGCATGACCCAGGCACGAGGCTTTGCTGTTCCCCATAGAGCCAGCAGCAGCGAGTCCTGCAACAGAAGGAAGCAGAAGCCCCCTCCATCCTTCGGGAGACCCCGTCGGGGGGCAATGGCCTCACAGGGGCAGGGCGATGGGCAGGGACAGACAGCTGCCGGATGCTGCGTGGCTCAGAGGGACAGCAGCGACAGCAGTGGTTGCAGCCAGCATGGGGGACACGGCCCAGCAAAGGGATGGAGGTGTCCCCCACTGGCTGCAGCTCTGGGTGACGCGGGACTGCTGCCAGGGTCTCGGGAGGGGCCAGGGGGTGCCCGGGCCTTTAGCCACTAGAGCCAAACCGTCAGAAGGAAAGGACTGGATGGGCCAGGCTCTCTGAGTAGGGGTCAGAAGGGCTGGAGGGCTCAGGTGTGCTGGTCTGCAAATGCTGGGCAGGCCCGGAGAGCTTCCCCTCCACCTCTCTCCATCGCTTTGAGTTCGGGTCTGCCTAACGATTTATTTTTTTTTTTTAGCCAGAAGGTTTTTTAGCTGTCCCCATCATGGCAGGGGGACATCCCAAGGAAACCAGGGGCCGTGAGGGACCAGCAGCAACTTTCGGATCACTGCCTCGGGCAATAAACTT
>NW_010224075.1:16041-17843 GCF_000690775.1 Eurypyga helias
GGACCCCAGCCCAAGTCTGTGAAAGCTGCCTGTGCTGGCCGCGAAACCAGCATCCTCCGCGCTTGCCCGCTCAGAGGGACGCGTGGCCAAGAGAAACACCACTCCCACGGCCAGCACCAAGGCCGGGTGTGGGAGCCGGGTGGGTGACAGGCTCTGGAGGGTCCCCATACAACCTGGGGCGTGCTGCCCAGCCGCAGCAGCCGGCCACCCCCCAGCGCCTGAGCTACAGCAGGGAGCAGAGCACGAGTGGAAGCTGCCGTGCTGGGCGGCGATGCCAGCGCGGATATGCACAGTTTATTTACACAAACACGCTGGGTTCCCCATCCTGCCCTTCGTCAGAGGCTCCCTGTGTTTGGCTTGCTCCCCGGGGCTGCCGGCCAGCTCGTGCTGTCAGCAGGGCTGCGAGCAGCTTCCTCTCGAGTTGTGTGCTCCCGCTGCCAGGCCTTGTTTTCTCCCCAGATAGTCTCTCCCCCTGCTTCCAGGACTAATCACTGCTGCCCACACAGGACCCCAACAGCACCAGACAGCCCCACCCAAAGGAAGGCAGCTGAGGCCCGGGCTGGCGCGCGCGTGCAAGCAGAATACACTTCGCAGACCTTGCTGCCAGCATGGGGGCTTCAGTCCTCCTCCCCAGGACCTGGTGTTGTTCCAGAGCCCACCCTCCCAAGAGAAGGCAATCCTACAAAGCCCCACGCTTGCCAAGGTGCAGACAACTTACCTGCCAGCTGCCTGCTTAAATGCAGGCCCTCACCTCTGCTGCGCAGCCCAGGGTCCCCTCTGCTCGCCCAGGCAGCCTAGCAGCCCTCTTCCTCACCAAGCAGCCTCCCCTCCCTGCAAACAGGGTGCCATGGGAGGGCAGGAGGCGAGGGGGGATGTGCCCAAGTGCCCTGGTCACTAACCACGCTGCGACGCAGGTTTCTGCAGCACCAATTAGGCACCCAGCAGAGCATCGGCTGCTGCACAGCAATTCCAGCCTATGTGCTAATTAAAATATTAGGCTGCCTGCCAGAGACAGATGAAAGAAAAATCATCGCTACCACCCATGCAGGGCAGGCAGCTGGGAGAGCTCAGGGGTCTGGTGCAGCAGTGACGGCACCGGGTACTCCTGGCAGCACCGCTCTGCTCACCTTGCTCCACACCCCACAGACACATCCAGAGGGACAGGGAAGACTCGGCAGGAGATGGATGTGTTTTGTTCCAGGAAATTCATTTTTCCTGTGCCTCCAAGTGTCTCCTTGTGATCCATCAAGGTCTGAGGGACTAAGATTTAACAGTGCTCAACACCTCAGCTCTTAACAAGACTCCAAGGCAAAGACATCGCTGAGCACGCGACAGCTTTCAGGATGGAGCTGGAAATGCTGCTTGCTCTGTATTTAATATACGGTGCCGCTCGGGGAGGAGTGCGAAGACACTTTTTGGAGCTAGAGGAAGAGCAGCAGGAAACCTTATAATCAGACAAACTAAGGTTTAATTCCAGGTTGCCATAAATTACAAAGCAGCGCAGATGGAAAGCTGTGATGTAACAAGCAGTTGAGATGGAAGGGGAAACCAAAAAGAGATACAGGAAAATAAATGCATTAAGGTACATGAGCTCACGTCCCGATTAACTGCACACGGGGGGGAAAGGGGCTGCAGGCAGATTTTGTCCTTGTTTCTTCCTCCTAAGCTCTAAAGAGCTACGCAGAGCAGCAAGCACGGATGTGAGGGAGAGCAGCCTGGCATCAATGCCCGGTGACCCCCTGCAGCTTCCACCTTTTGGGGACAGGGGCCTGGGGCTGGCTGGGGAGGGGGAGGGCAGCACC
>NW_010224075.1:18063-19302 GCF_000690775.1 Eurypyga helias
GGCCTCGCCATGCCAAGCACCCAGGGGCTGCCGGGCACCCAATGAACAGCATCCGCATCCCCTCACCCCAGCAGCCCTTCCCGACAGCTCCTCTGCAGCAGGGCTGGGGGGCTCTACTGCCAGGAGAGGTACGTCCTACAGGCAGCCCGACGGGGTTAGCATCACATTTGGGCAGGTGAGGACCTCCTCTACAAGGCCTTTACCTGGGGTGGGGTTATTTAGACATGTGCTGTTGCCTGCTCTGAAAAAGCACCACAAAAACAGCTCCAGGACACAACGGGCCCGCCCCAGGAAGGAACAATGGGTGGCACTGCTCTCCCTACAGCTCCCAAATCCATCACTCCAGCCTCTTCTCATCGCAGATCTGACACAAGTGAGCACAGCCCACAGACAGGCTGGGGAAGGAACTGTCTTTCACATGGCTGCGGCGTGAAGCAGGGAGGGAGGTTATGAGAGCACACACTATTAACAGTCCCTCTATCCCTGTAAAGCTGGTAATGCTTTTGCCAGAAAATAAACCCCTTCAGCTACTGCAGCATCCCATGGAAACTGCGGCTTCAGAGCACGTGACTCTGGGGCCATCTCCCACGACTCCACTGCAGACCCCAATTTTCTGTGCCTCTTCACAACAACTCCATTTTGATAACGCATGCCTGGAGCATCTGGGATGCAGGCGCTCTCCTCCTAGCACTGGCCAGCCCGCTGCATCTCTTCGTACCCCTGATGTGGTGCGGCTCAGCAGTGACAGGAACGCTCAGCCAGCAGGAAAGGATCAGGAGTGACGCACTCTCGAGATGCTCATTAATTACTAAGTCACTGAATTTTGTGGGTAGCTGCACTGTGCACCAGGAATTGCTTTGCAGCTGACGGGAAGAGGAGGTGATGCTCCCCCATCTCCCTCTGTCAGGCTCCACCTTACAGACCTCTGGAGCAGTTTCTTTGCCCACCGTGTGGCACAGGATTAATGCACCGTAACTCAGTGCACACAGGTGCTGCTGAGGGGAAACATCCCGTGCAGTCACCTGGCACCCCGCGGGCAGAGCCCAACCCAGGCAGTCCCGCGTGACGGATGCGAACGTCGCAGCGGCAATGGCAAACCCTTACGCACGCACACCTACACACCCCTGCCTTCCCAAACGCAACACGTCACATCTTCAGGACACTGCCTGCCTGCTTTTTCAGAAGAGCATGAGCAGAAGACTCGCGAAGGCATTGTTCCAGCAAACAGACTACTTTCCC
>NW_010224075.1:19646-19896 GCF_000690775.1 Eurypyga helias
GCTTGGACAAACATCATTATCATCTCGTCTATACTTCATAATCAGTACAGCCTTTGATAATGAGTGGGAGAAACTGCCCCGTTCCGAGCCTGAGGCCAGGGAGAAGACTGGACCTCCCGTCTGATCCCAGTGTCACGCCTGCTAAACCCGGACACGCGCTACGAAGCCAACAGCACAGCTCCCCGATGGCGGCCGCTTCCCCAGACACGGTGCTGCTTATCCACCTGCAGACGCCCACCCTGATCACCCC
>NW_010224075.1:20007-26601 GCF_000690775.1 Eurypyga helias
CCATGAGCCACCCTGCACCCACAACATCCCACGGCGAGGCAAACAGCCACTGCACTCTGTTTCAAACCCACCTCCCGCCGACTCTGATGCCCCTCAGTTCTTGTACAAACATCTGCCTCCCACGGCCCGTGGCTGCGTGGGCTGCACTGTCACCCCCTGGCCAGCCCTCCCCCACACCAGGGGGTCCCAGTCAGCCAGGTTTGTCCCACACAGAAGCCAGCGCTCTTCTCTGGACCTCTTCCCGGTTTTTCCCAACATATCATGCGGGTATGCCATGAATTTCGGCAGTGCATAACAATCGGTCTGCTTTGTTCTCCTCACCAACAGCTCTTCATTCCGTCACACAGAAACCTACCCCCTTCTCCCACTGCGGCTCAGCTCCCTTACAAGCCCCTGAGGAATAACCTTAGCAAACGCACCTGGAGATCATGCTCCCGAGTTTTCATTCAGCGAGTCCCTAGTTGTGCCTTCACGGCACGGTACTACCCCCTCTTACCCACTGCCTCTCACAAGCACTGCAACCAGTGGTCTTAATCATTGAGTTGTATCTCACCTCACCCATTTCAACAGTGATAATTATGTTGAGTATTTATTCACGATATATTTTCTCCCAAGTGTTTTCCAACACATCCACCTTCTCACCCCAGTTCCTAACACCAGAATAAACCAGATGGGGAACTGGCTCTCTTCCCCTTCTTGGTCCCCTGCTTTCAAGGTATTTAAAACAGACCGAGGGTGAGCAGAACACCATTCACCTCTCTCCCTGGCCGTTAGCTAGACACCTTCTGGCTCTCGCCGTCTGCCCACAGAGCTTCTGCAGGCACATGGGTCATCTCTGGGATGCTGTGGGCATCAAAGCAGAAAGGAGGTTGGGCACGAGGAGGAACCATCCTGTTGAGCTTGGGGATCTCCAAGCCTAATTTTACAGACAGGGTTTTATGAGACCCCGTTAGCAGAATTAAACATTGCAGCCCACTCCACACTCTTCCCTCCACCGCCCACACAAAGACACAGAGCCACGTTAGTGCAAGCAAGGGGCCCATCTGTGCTGCCACCCCCTCTCCAGACATCCCAGCCACAGCTCTGCTCAGCTGCATCCTGTCAGCTTCGGGTGGAGCAGGACCATGTTCCTCTCCTTGCCCACCCATAAAGGTACCAGGATTAAGGAATTAGTGCTTCACCAGTGCCTGGAAGACACAGTGTGCTGCACGAGGGCTAACCATGGGCACGGCAGAGCCATAGGGTCCTTTGCTCATCTTGGGAGGAGACCACATCCAGAGATAATGCTTCCCCTGACCCAGGAGGACTGCCAGCAGCTTGTACCGGCCAGGAAACCCTACTGCCTCTGATTTGTCTAATACCACCTTCAGTCACGCTCTGCTACACACCCTCGCTCCACACCAGGCATGTCACCTCCAGCCAGGTTTCAGAGACTCCCCTGAGCTGATGGACTCACCTCCTCTGTCCGAATTGGCAGAGATAAGCCCCACGGCTGCTTCTCCATCCTGTCCCATTTCACTCAGCTCCTTCTCCCACAGGGTCATCCTGCTGCAGCACAGTCAGCAAAACCAGTGGAGTTAAACACCAAATGGCATTTTCAAAGCTCTTTCCAAACTGTTGGATGCTGACATCTCTCCTTCGTCTCACCAGCTGCTGAGGACATCCAGTTGCTAAACTAATTCTCTCTGAAAACCACCTTACTTGGGCCAAGGACAGGAGCCAAGAATTCCCCTGGCTGCCCCTCTGCCACCCCATCTCCTCCTCCCCTTGCCACGGCAGCAGGAGTCTGTGCCGTGATCCTGCCTGCCAGGCAGACCTGCCCAGACACCCAGACACCGCTCCTTCCTGCATCCCGAAGACGGGTGATCAAAGGCTTGCCGGGCCCTCTGAAGTTACACAACTAAATGACAAGTGATTAGAGGGATCGAAGCTGGTCGGGAGGTGAGAGGCCGCCTCCACACAGGCATACTGAAAAGGGAAGTTAAAAGGTCCGAGTCCTTGTCCTCCCTTCCCCTCCTAGCACTGCTCAGCAAGTCCCAGGACCATTTCCTGCTGGCACCGTCCTCACCCTGGCAGCTCCTCCGAAGCCTGAACCCTGCCTGTCCTCCCTCTGCGTAACCTTCCCATCACCTCTCCCTTGCAAAACCATCACGATGCGTCAAGCCCTCCTCCAGTGCCCTGGGCCTGGCCACACTGCATTAAACCAGGATTTATGAGCCTCAAGCACAGCCAAGAGTTATGCAGTCTGCACTTCTGCACGCTGCATACCAAGTCCCCAGCTGGCTTAAATCAGATTAACTCCACTGATGTGAGACATTTAAGGGAAGAGAGTTCCATGATTTACACCAGCTAAGAAGCTGCTATATTATAGTTTGGCAGCTGCAGGTTTTAGATCTGAAGTTTTTTGGGCAAGGATCCCAAGCAGCAGTGAAAAACAGAGCAGCTGAGTGGCAAAACCCATTAATTCTCAGTGCAATACGCACGCAGCCAGCACGTGTTCCACAAAAGTCATCTTTAAAAAAAACCCCAGACCCTGGCATTCAGCTGCGAGTGCCATCAGTCCACAGACAGTGCCCCGTCACAAGCCCAAGGCTTCAAACAAATCACTAAGGCATGATGCTACAGAAATACCTCCCTTCAAAAAAATGATAGATTTGGGAAACTGAAGCCAGGCAACTTTACCGCAAAGGTTGCTAGCTATTAGAAAAAACCTACGGACCTGTTAATACAAATGCAAACACACAGGAGACTTCAATATTCAGATCACGGCCTTCATTTCTGCTGGAGGATGCGTAAGCTTCCAGTCAAATCCAGCTTCCTCAAAAAACGGGTGCTAACACTACGAAGCCAGATGTGCCTTAAGAGGTGCACAAAAAGATGCATTGTTCAGGGCAGGTCAAATGGCACAGAAATGCACCAGGAGAAACGCCAGTGCTGCCTGAAAAGGGCTGGTCCTCTCTCCTCCAGCTCCCAAAGTGGCTTCTTCGCACCAGGGGAAGCTGGTCTGCGAGAGCCAGGGGAACGGCAGGAGCCCCGTGCCATTCCCACACCACCGGCACGCCTGCAAGCGGGCAGCAGAGCTGCGGCCTTCCCCGCTGCCTCCCGTTCAGTGCCGTCGGGAAGCAGGGAAGGGGTCGGGGAGCCCTGCCAGGCCCATAAATCACCAGCCACCCAGCGCAGTAAATCTGACCTCCCTTGCAAGGGAAATATAAATCAGCTTTACTAGCAACTTCTGAAACAAAAACTAAGCTCATGAAACCGTACAAATGCCTTTTTAAACATCCTGTGCCCCAAACAGACCACTGAAAGCCCTGGCAGGCTAAGGGACAGCCAACAAGCTTTCCAAGGGACGAGACAACCAGCGGGTTGACGAACTGAGAAAAGGCATTTCAGACCGAGCAGCTTCTTGCTGGCAGGCAGCACGACACGGATATCTTTAGCCCATGGTAAAGACAGGGTAGGGAATTGCGAGGAGTGAATTAGCAGCATTAATACCGTCATTTGTATTCAGCATACTTCAAAGCACTGGCAATGCAGACAGCACCAGACATAAAAAACCTACCCAAGTCTAACGGGGAGCAAAGTACAGCACAGTCGCTGGAGACCACGGAGTAACGATCGGCGGGGGGCGGATGGGACCCTCGGGGCTGCCCCACAGCCCCAGGAGGGGTTGAAGCTGGCCACCTCGCTACCTGCTCTGCCCTAATGCCTGCCTGCACCCCATCCCACCCTCCCACTGCTTAACAAGCTAGCATGGCTGTGCCCCCAGACAGGGGCACGTCCAGAGGAAGCACAACGACCCAGTGCAGAGGCAGGAGCTACTGGGCAAAGCCAAACCGGGACAGGGCTCAGCAGGGACGCAGGACAGTCGCACCCACTCATGTCCCAGCAAGAGCAAGACTCGGCCTAAGATCCGCAGTAGGAAGTCTGTAAGGAATATTATGGCTGGCTCCCGATGCCAAGGAAGCTGCTGGTGCCAGTGCTGCTAGCCATGGGAACAGCTATTTCAGCAACACACGTGTGGGAAGGGGCCACATGCAGCTTCAAGAGGCTGGTCACCTCTCCACCCAGAGCCCCTTCTGTGGCACAGGGGGGACACGTGGCCAGCGGCTGGTCCGGGAGAGGATGCTGCCCAGAAGAGCCCAGGGACAGTCACCGGGAAGGGACAAGCAGGGCTGGGGAAGCTCTAGGGAAGGGTTTCACAGCCCAGAGTTGCAACACCCTCTGCACGTGACAGGGCCAAGGACAGTGAGCACACTGGACCCAGGAGAAGCACCCATGTGCAGCTAGGGAAGGAAAACATGGCATCAGCTGAGCCAAGCCCGATTTGCCAGCTGCCTTATTTTCCTGCAGATTTATTGTTGTTCCCACACTCAATAACAGACAAGCAAAGGCACAATAAGGAAACTGAAGTGATCAGTGGCTGCTAATCAGCAAAGCTTTCCAAGAGCTCACCGAAGCCAAGAGGAAAGGCTCGACGACCGCTCTACGCCGACGCTGGCTAGCACACAGCCGGGCAGCTGTGCCACACACATCAGACACCTCTTTCTGCTCAGACCCCAGAGGAAGGGGCTGTAAACAGACACAGGGCAAGCACGCTCGTTCCTGTCTCACCTCTCCTACCGTCTCATGGCACAAGGGCAGCACACTGCTGTGTGGCATGGACAACCTCCTGCCAACGGAGACCTGGACGTGGGCAGTCTTGGACTGAAGGGCCCATCACCACAGGAAGAAGCAGAACCCCGGAAACCCACCCCAAAAGTTTGTTAACTTACTTTGCATTTCAAATAGCAATGGGTAACATCTCTGTGGAGAAGGAAGAGCCTGTGTTGCCGGGGCAGCTGCTGCAGCAGCCCAGCAGAGGCTTACCTTTGGGCATGATGCGATGCATCGCAACCGACAAGAAGAAGATGGAGTCGCTGTAGTAGGTCCCCGATCCAGCGCTGAAGTGTTTCTGCATGGCTTCGACAATTGGAAACAGCTTTTCCGTCAGCTCGTTCACATCATGGACTATTACCTGGGAGAGACACCAGGAACACCACTCAGCTGCCGTGCCTGGGGACTGGCCAGCGCTGCCAGCCCTTGCTCAGCCTGCACCGGTGCAGGGAAGGAGGGTGTTAAAGCACAAACACTGAGAGCGGCACTGTGGCTGCACAAAGGGGCCTGATTGCCTGGCCCCTACGCACCCCCCAGCCATGGGAAACAGCTAAGGCATCGGGGAGAGGAAGGAAGGATTTCTACAACCATTTTATAAACATGAGACGGGCTAAGAGACTCAAATCCAGTCCTACAACCAAGTCTGTTCAATGTTCTTTGGTTTTGTTGTTTTTCCTGGTCTGTTCCCACTGCCTGGTGCAACCGCATATCTGGTCTCCCATATGGAGTCCATCAGGAGAGGTGACAGTTCACTCCAGGCTCTGGCATCCTGCCGTGCTGAGGCAAGCCAGCCCACGTCACTTACCCCGAGGACCAAGACTTGCTCCCTGCTAGAGGCAGGCTGCGACAGGGCCAGGGCCGCAGCCCGGATTTCCTGAACCTCAGCCCAGCACGGAGGCAAGTTCTGCAGCACGTCCCGCCGGGGCCAGAGGGGGAAAGGGACGACGGGCCACAGCGTGCTGACGAAAATCCAACATCAGCAGTTACAGCAGAGCCGAGCATCTTCTCTGCTTGAGCTCAGCCAGCAATGCTCTGCTTTCCACAGTCCCGCTGGAGCCCGTGCCCGAGCCCCGGCACGCCTGTGCTGGTCTTGGGCTGACATAGGAGCAACTGCAAACGTACCTCATCGGCTACTGAAATTTTACAAGCTTCTAATTAATTTTGGTGGAAGTCCGACAAACAGGAACTTTCATGTAGCCCGATGCTCGTTATAGACGCAGAAGGACGCAGGTCACCCAAGATAACAGGAGGGATTTTCAGGGTAATTAGGAGAGACAAGGGACACGACCCCGGTGCGGATAAGGGGGAGAGCAGGAACTCGAGCGTGGAGACTCGAGGTCGCGCCACCTTCTCCAGGCCAGGGAAAGCAGGAAGAGCCCAGCAGGAACTGGCAGCTGGTGAGGACATGACTTTGCAGCAGGACTTGATTTTTGGAAAGGGGAGCCTTGTTTGAGGGATAGAGACACTTCCCCTTCAGCAGGGAACCGAGCCCCATGAACTCCATAGCTCCCTTCCAAACTAAACTACTCAACGGTTCTACTGTTTCACTCCTTTCTCCTACTAAAACTTTATCTGCTGAAGAGTAAGGAGCCCTGCACTATAAACTTAAACATACAAGAGAGCATTTGCTTTTTTTAAACCTAAACCAAGCCAAGCGCTTGAGAGAAGACGGCATCTCCGGAGCCTGAGCTGCTGCAATGACCCTGCTCTCTATGGGATGCCCAAGGGGCTGCTTTGACACCCAGTGAGGCTGGCACCGAGACAGAGGCAGTGAGCAGCCTGGAACTTCTTCCTCCCATGCTTTCTCGCAGAAAACGTTACCCAGACCGAAGCACTCTCACATCAGAGCAGAGCTCGCTGAAAGCAGGGAGCTGCTCATGCGACCCACAGTGTGCTGAGCGAGGCAAGGTGACGGGGCCCACCCCTACCCCGGGTGCG
>NW_010224076.1:0-25458 GCF_000690775.1 Eurypyga helias
TGTCGTCAGCAAATATGCTGAGGGGTGACCATATCTGCTTTACCAGAGCACAAAATACCACTAGAAATATCTTTAAGGAAACTTAGATGACAAGTTCCTCAAGTAAAGTCTTATTTTTATTGCACATGTGTAGCAGGTAACAGGATAAAACTCAGTGTATGATGAAGGCATCCCAGCTAGTAGGCTATTAGATTATTAAAGATGCGAAAGTCCTAAGACTCATTTACAGAAAGCAGAAAATACCATTGTTGAAAGGAGCAAAACTTACCAAGTGAAAACATTACCTGTCACATCTCTTTATGTAATATCAGAATAAAAATATTAATATCTATTGTAAAAAAGTTTACAATGCTTATTTAAAACACTTTGAGAGAGGTAATTATTCTTAAGATCAAATTCATAAAAAGAAGATATCTGCTTACCATCTTTGGAAAATCAGACCCTTAAAAAAATCTCAGAATGGTCCAAAACATTAACAATCTGGAAAATCCTACGTTATTAGTCTATATAGGGAAGGAAATACAGGTGACTTCAAATGGTAGCATTATTAAACAATAAAAAGTTTATTTATGAAATACAAGAAATCAGGAAAGACACAGTTCATTACATCTCAGAAGATCTAGATCTCTCCACAGATATATATTAGTCCCATAACAGAAAAATTACAACAAAAATATTTTGATCAGAAAATATTCTATATGTTAATATCCCTAAATAAGGATATACCTTGCATCAGTGGAATAGCTTGCTGAACAACATACAAACAACTGCTTACAAAAGATGTTTATTACATTTAATTTTAAATGTTTTAAAAGGTTGTACCCTTTTCAAATACTGCGGATTTGTGTAGAAGTTCAGAAAAAGAAAAAAGGTGCATAGGTTGCTTATAAAAACATGAGCCGCTGAATGTAAATTTTTGCTGTCATGGACTTGCAGTTTCTTTATCTTTGGCAGAGCCAATGTGAATGTGTTACGTGAGCAGTCTCAGTTTTGGAACGGGACTTCTTCAATATGGCAGGGTACAGAAACAGGAGTTTCTCCTTCTGTTTTCACAGTATCATCTTCTGTTCTTTTTACGAGTTCTTTCTCTTTAACATTTGGTTTTGATTCACTGTGATAGACAGTAGGACTAGTGAAAGACAAAAGGAAGAATGCAGTGAAGTCTTGTTACAAATAACATATTCCAAATTAACCAATCTCAAGCTGTTGTGTGTGGGCCACTGGTGGTCTATCAGGTCCCAGGGGGAGATCTGCAAGCAGTCTGTCGAGCTCTAGTGCCAAGCGTTACCAGTTATACATTTGCCAAAGTTACACGGTGGTCTAATGGAAATGTTGACAGATGACTGATGTTTGCGATCCAAAATGTTTTGGAACCAGTGCTCAAAGGACCTTTGCAAAGGTTAGAAGACTTTGGCAGTATATCTTTGTATCATCAAATGAATTAGCAATCTACAATCTGCACTAGAAACCTATGTCAATTGAGGGGCTGCAGCAATAATCTGTCTGTCATACTTTGTGCCAGGGAGAGATGCTAATAAAACATCAGTTATGCAACCAAAACAACACTTTGGTTATTTCATGTGTTTTGGTTTATGTCACACTAGGAAAAGTCTAAGTTTGCAGGTAGAAGGTAGAATTTATGCTGTAGGATTTAAGGAATACATACTTTCAAAGTCTTCAGGTTGTAGATCTGGTGTGAGGAAGCACAAGCATGTTCTTTGCTTCTTTGCTGTACTAGTTAAATGCATCAGCTAATGAACTTCCCACATGACAACTCTTCAAAGCCCACAGCACTCATCCTTCATGTTATTAGTTACTGGCAATGCTAGGATATGGCTGATTCCAGGCTGCTTTCAAATAACCTTGTAATGTTTCTTTTCTGCCTTGGTATTTGTTCCTGCCTACTTTTTTCCTTTGTAAAACTCTTAAATTAAGCATGCCAAAATCTTGCAAGTCTGATGAAAATGCCCTTATCCTTTAGTATTACAGTATTAAAGGCAAGCTTGTTTACTGAGAAAGATTTCTCAAGTTATTCACCTCCAGGGTGTGACAGGGAAACAGCTGCCTGTCCTGCTAAAAGCATTGTCCTTGGGAGGTGTATAGACCTTGTAAAACTAGATATGAACCACAGCATCATTTGTTACTGGATGATTTACTTGAAAAATCCAACCCCCACTGGCTGCTAAAAGTCAGTCAGGTTTAGAATAGTGGTTTTCCCAACCCAGTATCTTCTCCCCAGTGGCAGCCAATAAGCAATAATATTTTCATACCTTTTTAAAAATGAAAGTCTTTCAGGACTTATGGTTATTTTTGACACCCATATCTGAATTCCCTAGCACTCTTGTTACATCATTATTCCTGTTGAATAGCTTCAAATGTAGAAGTGCTATACTACCATTAATGATATTATCTATTTAATTCCTTACAGATCCTAAGGTTCTGTCTGCTTCTGAGACAGCTTCTCTACACAAATTACTGAGAGAGGGTAAGAGATGTTAGTTCAACTCCCATTATCGAAGGGTGCATGAGAAAAAAACCCATCATCACGCATGGTGATGCTTAACTTGCAAAGACTCAGTGGTCTTAAAAAGTGAATTAGAGTGAACTAGAGCAGGTGGGGCTGGAGAGATGAGGGTGAAGAGGTATTTGCAGGGATGGAGACTGTTCTTCCTGTCTTTGGTGGATGAACAATTGATTTTTTTAATTTGCTGTTACTATTCTCATTACATTGGCCGTGGCAAGAGGACCAATGTAATATTCCAATTGTTCACTTTCTTGTGACACAATGTTTGGCTCTGACACCTTGGCTTGCACATCCAGCACCTGATTATTCACAGATGGTCTCCCATACAAGTCCTGGGCATGTCTGCTTATCTTTTAAGATAAAATAAGCCAAGACAAATCAATTCATTCTGTTATAACCAAGGAAGTGATACCTTCTGCTAGGGGGGGGAAAAAAAGTTGTGTTTAAAAAAAAAAAAAAAAGCTGTTTCTACAGTGGAAATGTCCCTAGTTTAATCGGATATATTTGTAGGTTTGTGTGAGTCTGGAGGGAGTGTGCTTAGGAGGGAATAGGACAACTATATTTTGCTCACAGATGATGATGATGATTAATATCAGTTGATGGAGAAAGACATGGCATTGTAGCATAGCAAGTATGTGTTTATCAGGGTTATTAATTATTTTATTGACTACAGCAACACATAATACAGAAAAGAGTGGACGGCCCTAACTAACAAAGTGTCAACAGCTTCTTTTGAAATAGATAGGAATAGGCTTCAAAGTGAGATTCATAGGGTGGAGATTAATTGTTAGACACATATTTTGACCTTATAAGGAAATGGATATTTTGTTATAATCAATCAAGTTGCACTGGGTATTAGTGAAGACACAAATTGTCACTGAGCACTCCAGAATAATGCATCAAGTCTAGGATATGGATGGTGGACATTTTTCTACTGTGAATTTTGTACTCATTTACCTGAAAAAGTTTACGTAAGGGAAAGCAATTTTGCACTTTTTAACAACATTCAGAGTAATGATAGATGAATAATTATCCAGTTCAGATAAATTATTTTTTTTAAAGTGGAAGACTGTCCTAAAATCAAATTTCTTTATATTTTTTTTCCTTCTGCTATTATCCATGCAAATCTCCAAATTTCCAGAAAGATATTTTTTAATTTGCTAATCCTTCATGATTTCGCTTGTGTACTTACTGCCCCTGAAAATTCCTTTATTGGAGGGTCCTCAAAGCTACAACAATTTCCTTTGTGATGCTGCCCTCGGTCTAATGATTCCTCTCCCTGAGTTTAGCTTGTGTCCTTCTCTGGAATGCTGGGCACCATGAGCTAACTGCTCTTCCCGATCAACTCAGGGAGATTTTACTCTAAAAACCCCAACAAAGAATAAAGCAAAAAACCCCGATTACTTAATTTCTAATCACCCACCCTCAATCTGTTTTAGGTACTCACACCCTGATAAACTGGCGTATTTAGCTATTGCATTCCTACACAGTGCAGCATTTCCTGTTGCGTTATGCTTTGACCTGCACTGACCGCTTTCCTCTCTGTCTGGAGTCTTCAAACATTTCCCTTACTCTCCCAGCTTGTTTGTCGAATTCAAGTTACATATCTCTGTTTTATTTAATTCCTCATTCTCTCTCTAGGGAAGCTTCCCCACCCTTCCTCATCAGTCGTTTGATCATAATAACGGAACATTGGCTAAAGAAAACGAGTTGCAGAAAAATCCACACTGAACTTCACATCCCTTCTAGAAGTTCCCATAAAACTTTTCCAAAACTGAAAAAAAAAAAGCCCCACCCAAAACCCCAGACCCTGAAAAAAATGGTTAACAACTCTCCCAAATCCAGCAGTGCTTAACTTAGCCTTGGATATAAACTCACACAGAAGTAGATAGTCCAGCACACTGCCAGAATGCTTCCCCTGGAAGAAATTGTCTCAGATCCCTTCAAGTTTTTCCTATGTACTCCAAAGGTGTGCTGGTGGCCAGAAGGGAGTATGCCACCTACAGCTAACAGCAAAATCGTCATCTAACAGGGGTAACTGAAGTAATACTGAAAACACTAAGAGGGCAGCTAAGCACTCAGTGCAGCTTGCTCTCCATCAAGTTGGGTGGGTTTTTGCTGCCTCCACTGAGCTCTGAACTTACCCTGACATGTCGCCTGGTGCCAGATGTAGCAGAGAGACAGCAATTTGGACTTGCAAGAACAATCTCTTCCAACCCTGCATGGCATCCCAGCACCAGCCAACTCTTCTGCTCAGTTATTCCCTTTTTAAGCATTGCACCAGTTTTACAATTGCTCTGTGCCAGCAGTGCTTGAAAACAGCCTTAGTTGGCTTGCAGAGCAAGTCTAAGTTGCAGTCAAGGACTTCTCTACTGCAATGAGAAAGAGAAATGTTTCCGTATAAGATAAACAGTTCAACAAGGCAGATTCAGAACATTCTTAAATCTTGATTTTCTTTGTACCACACCTATTGCTGTATGACCTCGTGGAGAATTTTTGAAATCCTTGATTTCTCTAGTACTAGTTTACATTTGCTTAAGTGGAGAGAGCTGTGAATGTGCTCTGTCTTAGCTTATTGGTTTTGGGTGCTGAAATTACTTCTCCTGAATGGCCCAGTAAGCATGGAAGAGGAATAAATTTTGATTGCACTATGCCACCTGTATTCCTGACAGCTTAATTTGTTAATGTCAAGTCTGCAGGCAGTAAATGAATGCTCATGAAAGCCTTGACTATCTGATGAAGGGCACTGGCTAGTGTGATGCAATTAGCTGAGCTCATCGATTATGATGGACAGCTGGAGCTCTCTGGGTTTTTCGAAAGAGCTTAATCAGAGACATCAGAATAATAGAAGCTCTCTAAATGAGAAAAGCAGTGAACTAAGACAGTTAATTATTTTTTTTCAAATTGTTGTGTTTATTATACTTCTCGTTTGTCCTTGACATTTAAGTCTCGACCACAAATGAACATAACTGTACTGCTGATTTAAATTCAATCAAAAAGAGTTTTAATTTGCATAATAAGCTGGAAGTATTCGTATGAAACTAAGACCTATGATAAGGCAAAAAAAATTAAATTCTCACAGTTTTGCAGGATTTTTATGTACTGTCTTAAGAGGAAGGGTGTTTGAAAGTCACTTTCACATACAGGAAACACTGTTTTTCAGGTTTTTGGTTTTTTTTTTTTTGTGGTTTTCACCCAGGCCAACTGATATATTCAATAGAATAACAAAGCAATTCCCTTTGACAGGAGGTACAATACCAGCCAACCCTGCTTGTCTGTTAGCAACAGGGATGGCTGGGCAGCTGGCCCCTGTCCCACTGCCGTGAAATGCTGACAGCAACAGCTACACCATTTCAGCGGCAAACTGGCTCCATAGCAAGTCTTGATGGCTAATAAATTGCATAAGGGCTACCCAGTTCTGTCCAGATTTGAGGAAAAAGAACAGCAGTTTTGAGACATGTCGCTTTGAGTGACACCCTGTGCCACAGCAAGTTTCTTTACAGATGTGTGGGTCACGCTCTTTCTGCAGTGCCTTTCCTTAGTGCGTTAACACAGATTACCCATCTTGTGATTCCAGGTAAAGCAGAATGGAAAAGAGTTTAGGAGACACCAGCATCTTTCAGCTGGCACACAGTGTTTTGCTACGACAGCAGCCAGCCACGGCGGAGCCAACAGACAGAGCAGTGTGCATGCATGTTGAAAATTGGCTGATCTGGTTTCCTACCCACACGTACAAACGAATCCTGGTAGCTCCCTAATTGCCAAGCTGTTAGCTATGCAGTCAGGCAGCTCCAGATTAAGCCAATCCCTTCAATTTTAGAGGCTTGCTTTCATAGCTGTGAGGAAATCCAAGTTGCTTTGTCCACTTTTATTAAGCTATCGGAGATCTGGATGTGTACGCATGTGGACAGGCATTGTGTAAAACTCCAAACAGATCAGTGCTACGAGGCAACTGCCCTTAGATGCACATGCTGTGCAGATGACCAGAGGCAGCTGTTGTTTCTCTGTTGTCTTAGGCAGACTTTATCTGAAACAGGGAAAACCATCTGCCTTTAACAAGAATCAGAAGCTTTACTTGGTAGCTTTTTCTAAGTAGCAGAGAGTTATTAACTTCAACTGGGATAATCACAAACATGATGTGGTGAGTTATAAAGGCAGATCTGCTGCATGTTGCTGAAGGCTGTGTTGCTGCTACAAGCTATTGATTTGGTGGAAAACTGCCCCTGTGATGTCTCCTCTGTTGTGTGCTTTGGGCCTCCTGGGAAATTCTCACATCTAGATAACTGATATTTGGAGGAAGAGTGGACTGTTTAGATACCTTGGGAAATGTTTTCTTGGATTTCTCTAAGCTTTGCACTAAGCTCAGATGATTCTTCTGTCTAAGGCGAGAATACCTTTTTGAGAAACTGTTCCTCATAATTAAGATGAAGGGCATAATAAGACTTGGTTTCTGGGCTGTGAGTGTTTAACAACCCTAATAAATGGGTCAACCACGTGGGCCTGTAACTGCAGACTACCTGACCAGCTGGGGCAACCAACAGCCTTATAACCTATGATGAACATGGATGCCATGTGGGCTCCAGATTCAGTGCCCCCTTTCTGTTCTCACAGAGCTTGTTGCTGTGTGCAACACTGGGTTGGAGCAATCTGGTCAAGCTACTGTCTGCGGCATAGATGCAGTCAGGACCAGTTGACTCACCCACAGAGAGACAAGGAAATAACAAACCAATCACTTCCCCAGTCATTTAATTCTACACAGTGAGGTATACTCAGACTTTTCAGGATCTATATTTATTTTAAAAGCAATGCCAGTGGATATATCCCAATCCTCCTGACTCAGAGTCTGCTATATCATGCCAGCACTCATACTGGGTCTCCATAGCATCACTCATTGCCCTGGTAATAGATGGGAGGTCCAAAAGGGACTTTTGTAGCCAGTATCATTCTGATAACTCCTGCCAAAACTGCAGGATACAAAGCACTGTATATATTTTTTCTTACCACTAATATAATGGTAAAAAATGCACCCTGTCAAAATTCCTGGTGTGGAGACAACAGTAAACCCACTAGCACTTTGACACCATTCCCATTGTGGTTTCCAGGAAAGCCAACCACTTCCTTTAGTGACTATCACTATTTTCCATAGTTGACAAATTACTGCTATCTGCCAGAAAGTTTTCTTCAATTCCCATTTAGGTTTTATTCTTACTTACACCTGCAAAAGCTGTCTTTAAGCTCCTATTTTCTAGTCTCTGTTTGTCTTACTTGATGAGCACAGGTAGAGGTTTAGATTGCTTTCTGTTGTGACAATCTTTCATGATGTATTATCGGGATTGGCAAACACTTGAATCAGACGACACACTGGTCTCTTAAATTTTATTTGTGTGATGTGAGAATTTGTGGCTGCTGCAGTGAGTGCACTTACTGTATCCATAGCACCCAACATCACACTTGACTGCTTTGGAAACAGTCCCTGATGAACACTGGATTTGCATGAAAGGCTCAATTGTTCATATAGACCATCAAATTAAACAAAGGAAATTTTTGTTTTTTGGTTGAGTTTGCAGTAAGACAAAAATAATTGCTGTCAGCCTCATACTGTGATTCCTCAGTGTTTGTTGCTCCAGAGCAGGTTTTTCCTGTGGATCAAATCAAGGCATCTAGAAATGTTTTATTTGCTGGATTCCAGGGCTGACACACTCCAGCCTGACTTCTCTCTCAGAGCAGATGATTTTAACATTGTTCATCATACAAGATATCCTTTAATTGCTGATTGTTTTGCTCTGTGATGCCACTGGTACCTGCCCTCTCACCTCCTCACATATAAGCATGTGACTGCTTTGATCTAAGGATATTATTCTGTACTAAGATTCTCCCTTAGTTCTCTTTCTTTGATGCAGCAAAACCAGAAAGTTTAAATATTTTAAGATTTTGAAATAATGGAGTTGGGATTGGCGTTATGTGGTATGAGCTGTCCAGTTTTTTAGGCTAGATTTCACAGGTTTTGGACTTTTGGGCTAGCACTGGAAGCTCAGCTCTCAGACTTGTTGCTCACCTGTTGTTGGTGCATGGTGAATTTAGGCTATCCTGGGTTTGGCTGTGGCAGCCTGAAGTTATAATGCTAGGCAGCAGAAAAACAGCAAGCAAACTGAAACCAGCAAGCTTTTAAATCTTCATTGCAATTTTCTCATGTAGTTTTAATGGTGCCATCAAGAATAGAAAATGGTGTCATGACAGAAAGAAAGAATCTTTCCATAGTGTTCTTTAGAACTCCTTAAAGAGCAACATAGAGAACTGTACATCATTGACAGAATTATACGGGAAAGTAAAAGTCCCCCAAACCGTTAAAAAATAAGGGAAATTGCCCTGGCAGGTCTTTCATGAGTAATTTCTGGACAAACCTACTGCATATTTATGTAGGCCTATTGACAATTTCATGCTGCTTTACTCCAGTAGTGCTGTCCAAAACAATGAATGTGACAAGCAGGAAACTTGATGAACTCAGTCATCAAATGTGAATTTAGTCAGACTCTTGCTGTGCTGCTTTACTCTTTTACCTAACTGACTTGAAACCTTATTTTCCAACTCCCTGACAATTTATGTTGATCTAAGTCTATGTGCCAGCACTGGCATTTTTCTGATCCTATGGTGAGCCAACTGGGAGAGCTGAAGAGGAAGAATACTAACCTTACAAAACAAAGCAAATTGTTTTCAGTCAGTTTGGCACTCTGAAATTGATTGTTAAGAGATCAGTAAGCACCAGTGCTGGTGCAAGTTTAATCAATACTCTAGGAAAAAAGAGTCAGGGGCTGGATATCCAAATCTTACCTGATCCTTGGCTTCTAAATGGAGTTTACTAACATAAATCAGGATTCATACACTTCCTTATTAGGATAACTTGCTTTTCTATTTCCCAAACACAGAGTTTGTTGTGACTCATAAGGACACACCTTAATGAAATAAAATGCCAAACAAATAATTCAACTGAATTAATGGATCTAGGAGTTATCCAGATGCCAGAAAAAAAATGTAAGAAAATATAGTATTTTGAAATGTAACAAGATTGTAATTTGTTGACCAGGTCATTTGCATAATTTCATAGTTCTGAACAATGGCCAGATAAGGTGAAGTCCTGACCCCTCTGGAATCCATAGGAATTTTTTGATTTACTTGAACCAGGATTTGACTGAAAAGATTTTCCTCTTACAACTGAAGCAGAAAATCAAAGTTTACTCTCTCTGCATCTACAGTGGCCATGTATTTGAATATATAAATATATTTGTTTGTGTAAAAGGGAGCTCATAGATGCAGAAATACAATGTGGATTTAAAACATAAAGGAGAGGATAAAACTCTAGAATGCAATCAGCAATTATTGAACTGTTCATATCTATATATATAATTGAAATATAAAGTCCAAGAAAGCAATTGATGTTTAGGAGGAAAGGAATGCTTCCATAAGCATTTAATTAATCTTAATAAATCCTAATAAAACTAGTTTAATAAATCTTAATTTTTCAGTATAGTGCCTTGATACCACATACTGTAGCAGGCTGTCTGCAGTTGTGACACTTGAAACATCCAATGTTACTCTTTACCTGCTAAATCAATTGTCTATTTCATAGAATCATAGAATTACAGAATCACAGAATGGTTTGGATTGGAAGGGACCTTAAAGATCATCTAGTTCCAACCCCCCTGCCATGGGCAGGGACACCTTCCACTAGACCAGGTTGCTCAAAGCCTCATCCAGCCTGGCCTTGAAGACCTTTTCAATTTAACTATGTCAATTTGAATATGAGTAATATTTCTCAACACTTACTCTGGGTAGAGCTCTCAAGGGTCAAAGCTATAACAAATAAAAGAAAGAAATAAAAGAAGATTCAGAGCTATAAGATGTTTGGACATCAACACTGAAAGCCAGAGCACAACTGAACCTCAGCATACATGTGATTCTACTAAAACACATGTGATTTTACTAAAAACCAAACAAACAAAAACCAAACCAACCAAAAAAGAAAACCACCAGAAAAAAAAGAGAGAGATGGTGTTTAACACTGGCTGTACTTAGAGTGTATTTTTGGTCTTCACCCTGTATTAATCCACTCCAGAGACTGTGCCAGTACACAACACGCAGTTTCAAAGGCTTAGTATTTGGCAGCTGTTTTTCTTGTACAGTAGGCTCTGTGTACAGAATCATGGACTACTTGTATTACATCTTCTTCCCCACTCCACCTGAATGCATTCACTTCCTTTCAACAGTATTGTGACTTAATTCCCCCAGAAAAGGGAAGTGGGGAAAAGAGGAGGAGGAAGAGGAAAAAGTCAACACATAAAAATGCTATTGATTTCATTTGGACTAGAAAGAGTCTACACATGTCTGGAAGTACAATAGCTCTTTCAAAGCCCAAATTATCCCCATATAATGACCTTTTGAACATTCTCTAAAGTTTTTTAAGAAGGATAACGTCATGGCTTGGAATTTGGATACGTTTTCAAGTGCAGTGATAGCTTCATTGTTAGGATTCTTTCTGCTACTCCTCTCCAGTCCCTGATGAATTTGGAGAAAGTAGATCTGGAAAGAAACTCGAACTGATCACCTTTTAAAGAATGTCTCCTCCTCAACAGCCATCATTAAATGGATGTAGGATGCTGAGATATCGGATAATGGACTAGACTATTGCCACTAGACCTGCAGTCCTTTACACCAGTAACGAGCAGCAGTAACTGGCTGGAAACGTATTTCCCATTTCTCTCAGGAAAAAGTGATTTCATCACACTCCATAGACCATGGGAAATACAGAAATTACGCCTCCCAAGCCACCATCCTTCTGCATATTTCTGGATTAATTCCCTGCTGTTGAGTGAAGATGAGGAAGGGAAACATGTTGATGCATTCACAGTGACCACCAGTATGCTAAATCTGGAAGTGATTGTATTGTAGATAGTGTAAATATTTTTGAGCTCCAAGATTATGCTATTCCAGATTGAATTTTAGATGCTGAGTGTAGCTTGGCTTTTTCTTGTATCTGCTTGACAAAGGTCTCTTAATATCCTTTAAAAGTTGCCCATTTCAAATGGTCTATAGTAAGAAGAGCAAAATGAGGAATGTGTTGACAGGTATTTCCATAATTATTTATTTTGTATTGTGAGGGAGAGGAAACCCAACATAAATTTATAGGGTGTTCTCTAATACTTTGGTTTATATATCCTACTAGAGGATACAGATGTTCTTTTTTGTCAGGTAAGAAGCTGACTATGGAATCTTTGGACTCAAATATAATGACTGTATATATTTGATTGAATGTTTGCTAAAATACTGTATTTCATATCTAAGATAGGCAGGCAGGGAAGGAAAGAAGCTCATGCACATATAAAGACAGCATGTACTCGCTAGTTTATTTCCCTGTGTAATGCAGATCTCATTGCTTTGTGTAACTCTGACAGTAGTACTGCCAGTACTGGCAGCATCAGGAGTTTGGTTTAGGTATCTTGTCTTTACTTTTAAAATTAAAAACCACATCCATTTTAGCCTTCACCCAGAATGGCCCCAAGGTTACTGGTTACCTTTAACAGGCAAGTTTCCATGATTTTGTGCACTGAGTCTGTATAAAACACAGAAATGGGCTGTATAAAACAAAAGAAGACTTTTATCTGGAGACCATAGAAGCACAGCATCACCTTTGGAAAAAAAAAATGCTTGCAGAATGGAAGTCTATATAAAGTGCACTCCTTTCAGTATGTTTGGCTAAAGCCTTTTGCCTGCCTGGCCATGAAATGTTTGGAGGGTGAATCACACTTTTAACCAGCACTCTACCACCTCTATAACACTTTCCCAACTGGAGAAATGCATGTGGATAAACTCTGAGCATCTGCACTTTCCCTCGTTCACCCAAAAGGTAGACACAAATGTATTCACCCACTAAATTTATGTCTCTCTTTTCTAGGTTAGCAGGCTCTTCACTTCTTTTTCCCACGTTGGTAGAGATCTCCTTACTCAGGTGGTAGACGTTCAGACCCCAGGGATTACACGCACAAGGACTCCATTAGCTTCACACAAGTGGGAGACCTCGACACTGAGGTGCCTTTCTCCTTCCAGAGTGAGGGCTGCCTGCATCTGTGGGGCCTGAGGAAGAGCCATGAAGGGGGTGGGCAGAGGTCAGACCCAAACAAGCCAAGGGTACATTCCTTCTGTGGATGTGATATGCTCCTAGTCAAAGGGCAAATACTTCCCCATGAACTGAAAGCTGCCACTTTGTGGTTTCTGCTATGTTTCGACTACCAGGGTGGAAGGATTGCACTGGCCTCAAAACAGTGCTTGCAGGTAGCTGCTCTGAGGTCCCAAAGGTGGTTATGCCCAGGTGATGTGTTTGTACCATGAAGGCCACTGGCTAGTGCACCAGCCACAGTGATTGCCTGACCAAGGATGCTGCTGCTCCATTCACACCACTGTGCAGCTGCTGCGGCTGCAATACCAAGCTATGTGCCCTGTGACAGATACCTCTGTGAATGACCACCGAAATACATCCCCCACCTTACTGCTCAATGCATGAAGATAAGCTGACCTACCTGAGGGAGCTTCAGGCTCAGCCCCAGCGGCTCAGTCCTGGCTGCATGGCAGCCTATGCCCTGGCTGCACACAAACTCGCCCCAGCTGTTAGCCACCCTGATCTGGGACACCAAGGGGTGCATGCACAGCCAAGGAATCAGATGGATTCAGTTCTTGAATGTCTCAGGAACTCTCCATATCTAGTACTTGAAACTAAATTTAGTACTTTATTTTTTAGTAGTTTATTTAGTACTTCAGAAGCTCTCTGAAAACTGAAATCACATGCCTCTGGAAAGCAGGATGATATTGCTTTCTTCTTCCTGATCTTGCCTCTTGGTCCTAATGGGCGAATGAGGTTTTAAAAGTCAGGAATAGGTCTTACTCTGCATATGCAGTGTCTTGAAGCAATGGGATTGACTCTGAACTGATGATTGTATTGTCATAACTGATCAAAATTCATGGTCTATTGGTCAGCGAGTAGAATTCAAGACTTAGAGAGAAAATGTCTAAGAGATATTATAGCCAAAATGTTTGTTTTTCATACTTGCCCCCTTCTTTATTTGGTTTGTTAGAAAGTCTAGAAAGGGGCTTCAGGGAACTTACTATATTAACAATCTGTTGAGGAAGGTGAGTGTTTTGTTTGATATTGTTCTCTTCAACTTGTGTTGCATTACAAATACATGTGCACACACACGGACACAGTCAGGCATGCACACATCTGCTACAAGGTAGTCTATTGCCATCCTCACCAGCTAAAACTGGTCGGAGACTACAGTGCAGAGAAGTGTCAGCTTCTTCGTAGGGATCTAGTCAGCTCCCAAGACGTCTAGATTCTGGGGAGCAGGTCCCTCCTGCATGGATCTGAGGACATCCTAGCTCAGTACTAGGAAATCTCTTCACCAGGTCTTCCCATGGTTTTCCAGCTTCCTCTGTAAACCACTGATCTATAGAAGGAGACATTTTCCTGACTTCTGTGATACTGCTTACAGTACAAGGAGAAGGGGAACACATTTTTCAGCTTGATCCTACTCCCCAGGTCTGTCACTCAAACCTCCAGTGACATCAAACAATGCTGAGCTCTTCATGGAGCAGTAAGGAGATGGGACTGCAGCTTACTGGCTGGAAAGCATCTTTGCAGCAAAAGTCCTTGGGATTCTGGCGGATAAGAATTTGGACATGAGTCAGCCTTTGTGGCAATGAAGGCTTTCTGTATTTTGGGCTACATTGCCACAGTCAAGTGGAATGACTACTGCTCCTTTTCCACTCTGACATTTGTGGGACTGTGTCCAGTTTTGGGCTCTCAGTAGAAGAAAGATACTGTCAAACTGGAGCAAGTCCAGCCAAGGAAGATGTTTAGGGGTATGTTCAAGCACTGGGAGGTGTTGCCAGGATGGGTTGTGGAATCTCCATGCTTGGGGATATTACAAACTCAACTCGGCATAGCCCTTAACTGTCTGATCTAACTTTGTAGGTAATCTAGTGTTGTGCAAAGGTTGGACCAGATGGCATCCAGAGCTCCCTTCAAGACCTAATTATTCTGTGTTTATGTGATTCTACTATATTGTCGTGAAAGTATGCACTTGAATACACACCCACACAGACAAAAAGGGTACAGGGAGGGTCTTTGCAATGATCAGATTCAGGACCTGGCCTTTATTTTAGGAAATTTAAATAGTAATATGACTGTAAGTACAGTCCCAGCAGGGCAGTGACTGTAACAGGTGCAGAACAGCAACAGTTACAGGCACTGAAATAAACATTTCCTTCCAGTATTCCTCTTGAAGAGAGGTAGCTGGGCAACAGCTGGTCTTCCTCTCTTCTGAACAGCAAGACCCTCTTCATTCAGAACATTGCCCACTCAGAGATAATGAATGGGTTCTTATTTTTCATCTGCTGCATTGCATGTATATATTTCGCAATAAGCAGAAGTCTCTGTCACTGATGGTTTACATTACTAAGAGGGACAAAGCCATAGAGATTATCTTTTAAATTTAAGCTTGTATATCATTAAATGGTGTTTTTCCTGGGAGAGCAATGTCTGTAGCTTCTCACCCCAGAGAACCTGTGATTGAGATGCTTGACAAAGAAAAATGTATAGCTGGGGAAGCAGATGGCAAAAGGACAGTTAGTGAACAATAAAATAGATGTGTTTTTACATAATTACCAAGACCAAGCTTTTTTAGATGCTTACATCTATGCCTCTGTGGTGCAGAGCTAACTTGATTTATTTTTGAAATGCAGCGGGTAACATCGTAACATCTTGTAAAATGGGCATTGATGAGTCACAAAGACCAAATTTCATAAAGTGATGGCATTAATGTGTGTTTTCACAAGCTTGACATAACTCAGAAATTAAGGGGAAGATTGTCAGCTTGTCAAAATAACTTCCAAAAATGAAAGGGAGGCAATTTGCCAAAACTTAATAAAAACAGATGACATAAATCAGAGTAATACTGCTAGCTACCTTAAATTGTACATTATTCTTAATTCTGCAAAGCTTTTGCCCAGGGTCAGCTTGATTACTATTGATTTCAGTAGCACTATTGATAATAAAGAAGTAAGGTAAGGATATATATTTAAGCTCTGCAGGATCAAAGTCTGATTCTGCTGAATTTTCTAATTGCTCCAAATGAAATATATTGTTGATAGGGATACCACTGACACAAATAATATATTGGAGGTTTTTTATTAGAGATTCAGCTTTTCAGTAAATTGTCAATTTGTAAAACAAATCAGCATTGTCCACTATTTGTTTCTTTATGCTGATACTTAAATGCAATAATGGCAGTCACTGGCATAAAATGCCAACACTAAAAGATGTCAGAATGACTACTTTCTCTACCCAGTTCTGTTTTCAATATTTTGCAGCAGGAAGCTATCCCACTGACATCATCTCTTCAATTAGACAAGGCTGTTGTACTGCTGGTAATTGCAAAGTGGGTTATTGTACCAACACAAAGAAAGCTCTTCATTATGTGTGTGAGACCTTAGTAGGTGGGGGAAGTATGCCCACAGTTTGGTTCTTCAGAGTTTATGAATGTTGCGTTTCAGAAATATCAGGATATTCAGACTACGATCAAGTGTCAGGATAAACTGAGGAAGAATGACCATAGGGCTCGTTGGCAGAGCTGTAACATACTACATTTTAGCAATCCTCTCCGGTCTCTAATGTGGGCAGAAAATGAAATGATTGCCTGACAGTTTTCAGTCATAATGTAACAGCATTGGGCTCCAGCACCAATAAAGTTTCAGTGTCGTAGACAGTAAAACTTACATTGCCCTGACTTAGACTTGTCTTTGCGCCAGCTGTGTGTGCACTAATCCCATCCTGACCACCCCAGAAGGGAGTGCTTGTCAACCCCCCTTGTATATGGGCTCAGCATGGCACAATCCAATGCAAGTGTTGTGACTGCAGAACGTTTGAAATGAAGCCACAGGCTGTATGTGTGCAGGCACCCTGGCTTAGTCAGGGAATTTATCTTCACAGCAGATCCAAGCTTAAATATTTCCTGTATCTGATGGAACTTGTATATGAAGGACCCACTTTGCAGGAGAATCTTCAACTACCTGATGATGCAGAGTTTTTAGTACCTGGTAGGCCAACTGTTCCCCTTGCCTCAAATCACATGGGTCACAGGCTATCTCTAGACAAAAAAGAGAACAGTCCTCAGTCCTGGGCTTAGTCCTGTCCCTAAAGCAAAGTAGTACAATAAAGAGTTTGCATTCACTCACTTTTTCTTTTAAATAAGGAGACTGCATAAAACCTGCCTATTGAAAACAGTCCTTATCTTGTGCTACACTCTAAACTGTGCTGAGTGAGCTAAAACTGGACCAGGAACCATTACAATCATTTAAGGGAATGAATGATCATGCTCCGGAGGCTGGGTCCATGCCGTCTTTGCTTTAGTGATACAGATGAGTCCTTGAGGATTAATGTGCACAGCTGAGGAGGAGGCTTGGTACCTTGCCTTTGTCCCAAAACTGCTTACATGGAAGAGTTGCTGGCTATAACATGAGAAAGTGGGACTCTTTCTGCTGGTGGAGAAAGGCATGTCTCCATCAGTCCTTTCAGGTGGAAATTATGTAAAAGATACTAGGCTGGGTTATAATTTATTTCAAAACCTGACCTGCAATGAGTGTGTATACCCATGCATCAGAACTCCAGGCAAAAAAAAGAGGTTTCTGTGTATAAACTTCATGGAGCTGTCATGTCCTGCTGGTCCCCCAGGAAGGAAGAGGAAATCTGGCAGAAGCGGGGAGGCTTCTCTTGCCTTGCACGACTTCCTGTGGTTTCTGAATGATTGCCATTCAGGGGAAAAATGAAACAAGAACAGTTCAGAGGCTTTCAAAAGTTAAAAGAAATCAACTCTTCCCAAACTTCTTTCCACAAAATCTCTCCCTTACTTGGATCAACCCAAGCAAGCAACAAGTTGCTAGTCATGGCACTCATCTGGGACACCTAGATGCCAGTTTAGGCCCTGTGATCCCTGTGATTGGGACTTGCTATGGGTTCTCCAGCTTGGAACCAGCAAGCTGTAAAGTCTGTCTGCCTCCTCAGCCCCATGATTATTTAATGATTTCTACAGTATGCAGCTGCTGTAAGGAGAGAAGTCCCCATGGGCAGTAATCACGTCCAAAGTCTTACCCAGGATATGGGACCCTTCCTGTTCTTACTCCTTACTGTGTTTACTGTCTCCTTACTGTCCTTTCATCACTCTCAGGAGAATGTTATTCTGGGATGGAGATTTCTCAGACCCAAAATCCCATTCTGACTCTTATAAACCTTTCCTGACTAACTTTTTTTCAACAAATCCTTCCATCAACATGATTTTGACTGTGACATTTCTCAGACATGACAGAAACAGCATTAAGTTATTAGAAAACCACTTCAAGTCAGACTTTTATTGCATTGTACTTAAAAATCTGTGGAGAATACAGAGCTTTTTGTGGAAGCTTTTCCTGCTGTCCTTGTTTTTCAAAGTCTCTAAGGATGTATGACAAAGAAATGCACAGATGCTTTTCCTAAATATATATGCTTCAAACTGGACCAAGAAATTTAGCATTAAAATCATCTTTCCAAACACACTGACATTCAAAGAGAATGGCAACAGACTACTATGCTAGTGTGTGGTGATGGATTGTGTGATTCATGCTGATAGCTAGATGTCATGCCTTTGCTGCATACAAATGAAGAAATAAAAAATAATAACAATTAAAAAAATCTAGTGACTTCTAACAGGAAACATATGAGGTAAGGATGATCTATTTACAAGAAGCTACATGTGTGAGGTACATTAATGTTATTTTCTTAGTAGTACTGAAAAGATGTGTCAGGTAGGATGAAGAGTTGCAGACATTTTCATGTATGCCTTTTCGGTTTCACTTTCCAGTTATGTGATTGAAAGCTACTGCATTTTTATGTGATTGTATAGGAAGCCAATGGTTAATGTTTTCAAAAGCAGAGCTGTCACAGAGCAACTCTGAAAGGCAAAGTCTGTTAATCACCTGCATCGTTTAGGCCGCCAAGACCTTAACAACCAGAAATATTTGGCTGCCTCTTTGAATTCCAGTGACATCTTAAAATACACTATCCACTTTCTGCTAAGCATATTGTTACTGGGTATGGTAAAAATCTCCTAGAGTTTGATTCTGCTCTATGGAGCCACATGGCATCTTAGTTCAAACTCAGGACTGTTGTTAAGCCAGGTTTTATTTAAGAGCGGACATAGGAATGACTGAGCCAGACCAGGACCAATAACCCATTTCCCCCTGTATTCTGTCTCTGACAGTGGCCAAGAGAAGGCATGTTGGAAAGCACATAGGAACAAGACTGTCACGTAGCAATACTTCTCTGTGGTATTTTCCCAGTCTCCAAAAATCAATGTTCAACAGTCTTCTGAGCCAATGGTGTTGTCTTTGTATCAAATGATCCTCAATGGATTTTTCTTCCTTGAGTGTTTCTGGCCAAATTTTGAACTCATGATAATTTTTTGTTTCCAGAATGCCTGGTGCTGAAGGACTGCTGACACCAGCCAGTGGCATTTAATGCCTCCTGATTCCTAGCTTATTTATTCATTAAAAATGTACGTACGCAGCTACCTTTTAATCACAAGGGCTGCAAAATCAGCGGGTACTTTTCCTGGGGATATGTCTCTGTTTCAGCTTCCTCTTTGTAAAATACAGCCACGTTCCCACAACATGTAAGGATGCCGTTTATGAATCACTGAGATGCTGTGCCAAGCCTGTGGAAAAACCCATCGGGAAAATGAACAGCTGAACAGCATGCTGTACATGAAACTGAGACACAGATAGTGAATAATGAGGAGAAAACAAATTATCAGTGGGATGCTCATTAAGTGAACACCATCCTCTAGTGTACTGGACAAGCATAGACAAGCTTGTTATCCACTTCTGTAATTAGAAGCAGTGTCCTAATAGAAATGCAGAAACGTGCCAGATTCAGGTGATTCATGTTTGATTTTACAGTCTTAAAAAGTTGTTACAGTGTAGGTTGTGCATATGCATGTCCTGTGTTAGAGATAACACCTTTTACTTAAAGTGGGACAGCTATTTTTTAAAATTTCTTAGGCTATTTTTTCTTTTTAAGTTCTAAACCACAGAAGTGATTCAGTTTTGAGAACAGCTGACTTGGTTTTGCTGAGAATTTAATTTCACATCCTACCCATTGTATTATGGATAAGCCAGTGCAAATATTATTTCTGTAAATGAAGACCACTGATAACTACAGTGACCTGTACAGATCATATGTGCTAGGGTTAACTGGAATGTTTATCAGGCTCATGCTGGTAATGAAAACCAGCTGGTCTTCAGTCACACCGAGTTGTTCATAGCTAGCACTTCCCATTACAACTACATTGTGTTTTGTATACGGAAAGGTGTTTGCAAGATGTCCCAGGCTGGTAGATACAAAAGGGATGGATTTAGAAAAACCTCTGAATGCAGTGTCCTATGACATTTATAACCAGTAAATATTTTTGTAACTACTGAGGAAAGGGTCAAATACCAATGCCAGCTGTCCAGCTGTCTTAGCAAAGAGCCAGGAGTGCAGAGATCCAAGTGGATTTCTAAATGCTCCTTGTTCTCTCAGCTGTTTTACCTCTGGGTTAGAGCTGACATAAACTTCCTGGTGGTGTTTGAAAAATTGCCCTTTTCCTCCCCAAAACTTTCTTTCCTGCTGGTAAAGCAAGGTATTACTGTCCCACAGCTGGCAAAAGAGAAGTAGTAGTGGAAGTTAGTAAAGGTAGAAGCTAAATACATAAACACATGAAAATTCAATAGTCCTATGTACTGTAATACTTACCTGTGGCAATGAAGTGGGGCAGTATTCCATCATGGTCTGGTATGAGCACACTGAAAAAGATGGGAAATAAACACTTTCAAGTTTCAAATTAAAAAACAAGGGAATGTTAAAATAAAACGTAAATGAGTGACACTAACTTAAGTAAATATAAACTGTGAAAAATTCAACTGTTTCAAGTTTTCTGGATATAAAGCAGCCTTTGGACATACCTCCCGGTGCAGGCACAGAAAGATGTGCCAGCCATATGTCTAGAATGGTAGAACTGAAGGATAGGAAGTACTGGGATGGAGGTGGGTTTTTTGACATTAAATATGCATCACAGCCAAAGTAATTACAGTGGTTACACTTAGGCCACAACACAGAGGTGAAGATGTGATGTAGTTGATTTCTTAATGACAGAAGCTGACCTTCTCTGCAACAAGGGAACACATTGAGGAAAACCTGATGTGAGCCAAAGCAAAGTCTCACAGCTTTGTTTTTTTAGCTGTTAATACTAATAGCCATTACTCCATAACTTCTTTCTTGCAGAACGTGTAATCCTCTGCACATGCTGAGGGAGACAGGCACAAGGTGCATTGTAAGAGGTAAGGTCATATGTCCATGCTGTGGCACTGACGACACATGATGATGCAGGTCTGTGCTGTACAGCCAAATGCTCTGTATGATGAGGTGTTCCCTTGTGCTCCCTTACAAGAGGTTATGGGATTGTGCATGAAGCCAAAAGGAGAAATCACTGACAGTATATGACTTTGGGGGTCTGGTCAGAAAAGGACTTTGCTGTGTGGTTGCTTTGTGGTCTGTAACCCCTTCTTACCCTCACTTCTTTGCTCATTTACCCTGAGACAGTTGAATGCAAACCACATGTTCCAATGACTAACCACAGGTCCACATCCTCTCCAGGCAGGGGCACATAGGTTTTTGGGGTTGCCCTGCTGAGATGCCTAATTCTGTGAGGTGGTAGAAAATGGAGACTAAGTTCCTAATTCTAGATATTAGGCAGCTGAATTTTGGCACCGAAATGTGGAAAACATTTCCTCTCTCAGCAGTTTCCACTGCTCGGCTATGACGGCAACAGTCTATGAGGCTCTGGTTTCAGCAGCATATTCATACTAATTTTGCTGTGGCTGTCTGGAGTGGATGAAGGCTGAGGGGGGATGGCAACTGCAGAATTTTGGAATCACCAAATGAGGCTATAAACCCCTTCCTGGGCTGGCCTGGGGCTGTACAGCCATCATTTGCAACGATGGTCTGGCTTTCTGAGGAGAGTGTGTGGGAGCAATGCCATGGAGCCAGCGCTGGCTGCTGACCTGCTAAACCATGCAGCAGGGAGGATTCCTTCCTCTACTACTGCATGGTCAGGCAGTGCCTCCTTCATCACCTCCCACCCACCGCAGAGTGAAATGGTAACTTGGACGGGGGGTGTCTGCTTGTGGTGAGAGACCTTGCTTGGCATCGAGACAGAAAATCCCAAAGATGGGTGGTAAGAATAATATACAAATAAATTATGGACGACTCTATGACTCTACCAGCAGCTTTGTGTGCATGATGCTGTAGGAGCAACCTTTGGCAGCTGAGCCTTGGGTGTATTTGAATTGCTAAAAATTCCTCAGGAGGGACTGTTCGTGGGCAGGAGGTGTACGTGGTGCACTGTGGGAGTCACTGGCAGCGCTGTCACAGACCTTACTGAGAGGGGATCCAAACCTGTAGCAAAGAGGTAGCTGACTCCCAACGCTTGCAGAGCTTCTCAAATTCTTCAATTTGTTGTAGTTACCAAAGGTTTCACCTACCCTTCCATCATCACAGTAATCCTGTCTACCACATGCTGTGCAAAAGGCTATTTGGTATCTAGCAAGTTCTTTTTCATTCATTTTTTGTTACTCATTTGTATTAAATGTGAGATCCCTGAGAAAATAACGAGAAATTAAAAGCAAGTTCTAGAGGTGCTTTAGCAGTGTATTATTTAGTGTTGCAACTCATTTGGGTATATGTGATTAACATTTACATTTAAATAGCTTGAAAATAATTTAACATTTCCCCGTCTTTCTTTTGTTTCTCCTCCTCTCCCTTCCCAAAATACTGAGCACCCTGAAGAGTGATCTAATTGGAAATGAAAGCATATTTACTTGCTTTAAAATGCCTGTATCACTTTTTAACATCAAGGGAGAAGCTGATGTATAATAAAAATTTTAAATTCAGCATTTTTTTTATTTACGTAGGGAAAAGAAAGGAAGAAATGTTAGCTTATTTATTTCCAGGAAACATTAAAAATTCCCTACCCTACCCTGCACTGTGTTCTGTTTTATTTTATTGTGTTAATGGTCTGTATTCTGATTGCTGTTTGGTAAAGAATAAAAGAGGATTCTTTAGCCATGGGAATGCAGGGATGTTTATTTCCACATTGGGAGTATAACATACTTTCTAAATAATTCAGCTGTTTCCAGAGTTAGTTACTGAAGCACCTGGTATCCCACGCTCCACCCAAGATTATAAAAATATTTGAAACTGCAGGAAGGCAATACAGCTGTGCAAGCTTATATGGGGACTTGTTGATTTAATTAAGTTCAGAAAAAGCACCCATACCAATAACCTTGTAGTTGCTTTAAAGAGAGAGATGCCATTTGCTAAAATAAAGTTTCCTTCCTTAATTATCTGACGTCTAGCTAACATTATAGTCTGCCATCATTTGTCTGGCAGTGTGGTGTAGACAAATTCTATTTTCTTTGAAATCGTGTGTTAGATGATCATTTTTTACGGGTGAAAATTAGACACAGTAAGGAGAAATTCAGATCCAGCTCTTGACACTGTTATTTGTAGCAGTGCAACCTGGTTAAAAGAAAAAAAAATCAAGCCAAATTAAATTTTCTACCTTTGAGTTATTCTCTTGGGCAATAAATGCACTCTCCTGTATTGAGAAACTTCTCACTTTGATTTACTAGACAGATATATAGTAAAAGGAGAGAGCCCTGGCTGGAGGACACCATACATATGGGGCAAAGAGCAGTGAATATTTCAGTGGATGGGATTCAATACCCGGAAGGGCTGGATGCGTCACCTCCCATTGGTCCAGCTGAGGGAAAACTCCAGGAGTCATCCTGAAAACAGGAAGAATGACACCATGCATCTTTGCTCACATTAAATAAGGAAGGTGCTAAAGTGATGTTCAACATTCTGGGATAAATGATGGTATGGATAGCAGTATGGCATTTACAAAGGGGTCTACCTCTGACTGATAAAACAGAAATCCAAAAGAAAAGCTATCTTTTACAAATGAAACTTTTTCTGCAAAACCTCTGTGTGTGGGATAAATAGACAATTTTCAGCTTTCCCTAAACTATTTGGATGAATCCCAAACTATTTGGAAGAATAGCCCCAAATCTATGTGGGAAGCTGTTTGTAATTTTCTAGGTTACAAACCATATGTGGCAAGTTTCTGACATTTAAGTGTAACAACCATAAATCACGATGTGATTTGTTAACAGAACGTATATTGGTAAAGGGGTGGTAAATCAGTACTAAATGTGCAGCACGCAGAAAAAAGATCACCATTCCACTCACTGGTCTTTAGTTTCGTGCTTGAAAATCAATCAATGGCTACACAAAGCACTGATATATGTGAAATTGATGTATGGGAATTTTATAGATGGGCAATTTTCACGTATTTGCTCTGTAATCTGTTTAATTTTGCTGTGGTCCTGGCTAAACTCACTGGTGGTGTTTTAATGTGGTAATACTGTATTTGCATATTGTCAGGGGAGGACTCTGAGACTTGAGAAATCTTCTGAGTGAGGTTTTAATATAAAAACAGAGTGGCAGAATTTTTGGAAACAGAAAACACCAGTGACTGAAACAATGACAGCAGTGAGGATGTGCAAATAGGAAGGGAAGAGGGAGCATCATCACCCTTTTGTTGTACATTTTTCTTACTAGACATGCTGTTATACTTGAGATCAGCTGAATCATACCTCATTTGACTGAGTAATCAATGAGGCTGCAACTTCAGAAAGACAGTTCACCATGACTTCTATGCTGGAAAGCATACGGTGGGGATGAATATAAACCACTCTCCTGACTTAAGCATGGTGAATATGAGTTCTAAGGATGCCACTGACACATATTCTAAACAGTGTGTAACATCTCTCCAACTCTTTACACGCTTCATCTCTCTCTTCTCCAGTGATATGAAGCAAAAGGAAAGTTAAATGAATTTGTAACTATTTCATGTTCAAATGCACAAAAGCATCCTGGCTAAAGGTGGTCTCCTCAGCTTGTTTGTCCCTAACAAAAGCTGCTGGAAAGTTTGGTATAATCATTGCCTGTGATTCAGAAATACCTCACCATAGACCCCACACCTGAAAATACAGGTGCTCAGTTTCATCAGTGAAACTGCGCTTTTCAGGACTGGGTCTACACACTGTGATAAGGTAGGCATAAATGTGCCTGAGTGGGCTGGGACAGCATTTTTTTAGGGAATCAGCTGATGACCAGTTTATAAACAGATATATTGCACCCTGAAATGAATACAGGACTAGGATATGAGATGTGAGAAGTGCAAATATGGTATCAATAGAAGAGGGGGAAAGAAAACGTGAGTGTATGCTTTTATGTGAGATGTGCCATATACGATAAGAGGTCATGGCCTTAAAGCAGTCAGAAATTGCAAATACACACTTTAACATGTGAACTCAGCACTGTGTAATGACAGAATGATTCAACCATTAGATGGAGTGAATGAAAGAGATGAAACCTTATTGGATTTTAGCAAATATTAGATAATATTTCAATGTCAGTTCAAACCAGTGGCAGAATGAACACCGCATGTGGATCAAAATCTGTCTAGCTGGCAATGGAAAGGCTGTAAAAAGAACAATGTGTTACATGGGAAATGATGCGTGATGTCAGTATTAGCTCCTCACTTCTGAATTTTCTGACCAAGAGAACTGTGAATAGCATCCTTATAAAATTTACAGCTGTCAGGATGGTGTTTTGGAGAGTGGTGAATACATGAGAGAAAGGGACTAGAAGCAGAAATGAGAATTGCTAGGTTACGCGAGAGAAGGTCGTTTGC
>NW_010224077.1:0-13251 GCF_000690775.1 Eurypyga helias
CCGCGCTGCTCGGCGTCCGCAATGGCTGCCTGCAGACTGGCGCACTGCGAGAAGCAGGGAAAGGTCTGGTGACTGCTTAGTGGGTTTGGACCCCGATTTTCAGGCATCCTTGTAAGGGTACAGCAAGGTAGTGGAGATGGAGGTGCCCCCATGTTTGGAGGGGTCCTGTGCACCATACCTGTTTCTTTACACTATCAATTTCCGAGTGGAGCCGCTGAATCGTGCGGTTCATCTCCGAGATCTCCATCTTGGTGTTGTGGAGGTCGTCCCCGTGCCGGCCAGCCGTGAGCTGCAGCTCCTCATACTGAGATGGGCAGGGAGATGAGACACCAGGGCACAGTCAGATCAGGCAGGAGCTTGAATTCATTGGTGGAGACTGGCCCTGCTTTGGCGCTCTCTTAACCAGTTCTTCTGTCTCTTTCTCTACTGAATCCACCGTCTTCCTCATGAGCTTTAGCATATTTCCTTCCTCCCTCTATCTCCTTAAGCCTCTCTATCTACTGTCGCCAAAGTGGCATTTTCACATGTCCAAGAAATGAAATTAAATCCTACCTAAATCAAATTGCTTTTACACCCTGTCCTCTCTGCTTGTGCTCTCCAGTATAAAACAGCCTTTCAGCAATGCTAAACAAATATTTTCCCATCTCACCTGGTTAATTTTCACATCCTCACCTTGCTCTGGTACCAGGACTCAGCCTCTGCCCGGCTCCGGTTGGCGATATCCTCGTACTGCGCTTTGACCTCTGCGATGCTGCTGTCCAGGTCCAGGCTGCGGTTGTTGTCCATGGACAGGACCACGGAGGTGTCGGAGATCTGGGACTGCATCTGAGACAGCTCCTGTAAGGCAAACAAATTCGTTTCCAGTCCCAAATATTCACTGTTGTGCTTGTCCAGGGACCATGTGCGGTAGAGGGGTAGGAATGGGGAGGGGCTGCAGCCCTGACCCACACTCTCAGGCTGGTTCGAGTCGGTTGGTACCAGGAGAATGGGGAAATAGCAGAAACTGGGAAATTTGGGAGATTCTTACTGCTTCGTAGACAGCTCGCAGGAAGTTAACCTCATCTGTCAGTGCATCCACCTTGGTCCCCAGGTCCACCTTGTTCACGTAGGCAGCATCTGCATCCTGGAACCGTGACAACAGAGGTAGTGAGCCAAACCGTGCCTGTCTGCGTCCTTGTACAAGGACCAGTTGTCATTTAATTTGAACCTTTGGAGACCAACCAGAACTGAAGACTTTCTTGACCTCTGTGCCTTTGCACAGGGCCAAGAGTGAATCAGTTTCTTTCCTCCACCTTTTTTGGAAGGGAGGGAAGGATGATATTCATAGATGTAAGCAGTTTTTGACCTGTCAGAAGCCACTAAATTTCCCTTTTTTCTGCCAGTGCACAGGCAGATATTTTGGACAATGCTTGAAATAGTGGAAGTTTCTTATTGTGTCTCCTGCAGGCGGGACCAGGGGAGCTGTGGAGGGTGGGAGTGGGTACAGAAGTGGCAGAGCATCTGATGGAGTGGCTACAAGGAATGGATGACCAAGACCTGATCTGGTACCTGGGGGACCAGGACTCACCTGAATTTTGGATGAGGGTCCTGAAACAAGAGCGAGCTCTTGCCAAGGACTGACACAGTGGCACAACTGGGTGTTTCTGCTTCAGGGAGGAATGACTACAGGTTTGCTAAGTGCTTTGCCCAGCTTGGCACTGCTGGATAAAAAGGGTTATTTGCATTCAAATGCGTTTTGCCTTTAAAAAGTGTGTCCCTTCTTTGTTGTTGGTGCCTCACCTTCTTGAGCAAAACAAAGTCATTCTCCGCAGTTGTGCGCTTGTTGATCTCCTCTTCATACCTGTTGGGAAGGGGACATGAACATCCCTTTACAGCTTCCGTACTGCAACCTGCCCTCTCCTCCATGGGCCTATGGAAACCCCTTCTCCACACATTCATTGCAGAGTGCTTGTGGAGATACAAAGAGCCTGTTCCCAGGGGGCATTGACCACCAATGCCTGTGGTTTTGGTGGGAACAACAAAAATGGGTACCTAATGTTGCTATGTCCTTGCTGTGTCGGTGCATGTATTATACGTAGCATTGTTAGATATATATATCTCACCGGTTATGATAGAAAGACAGCACCCTTGGGCTAGGTGGTGGGAGGAGGCCATCTAGAAAAGCTGGGGGCTTTCATTAAAGGCACGTTTTATCCTCCCAGAAGGTTTTGCTGTGAATGGGAGCCTTGTACTCTCTAAATTTTCTCAGGTCGGGAGGGCTGGGTGGAGCCGTGGCTGAGCTCATTGCCGCCACACCTGGGTTAGTCAGAAGAGCCGGGATCTCTGACGCCAGCTCCCGCGGTGGCTTCGGGAGGCTGGGGATGGCCTGGGAGGATGGGGATGGCCTGGGCAGGGAAAGCCAAGGTATGGAGCAGCAGCGTGCTGTCCCACTCTAGGGAAAGGATAAAACCAGCAATAGCCATGGACTGATGCCCAGCTCAGATGAAATGATTAAATGGGAGAGATGAAAGGCAGGAGTTCAAAGGAAGGAGTCCATGCAGCTAATAAAATGTTAGCCTTTCATGACCCTTTCATGGGAGAAGGTTTCTTTACATCAAGAATATCCAATCCTTAAAATAATTTCCATTAAGCAAAGTCCCAGCCTATGTATAGATTTGTGGGTCTCTAAGCTCTTAGCCACGTAGAAGAGGAAAACTAATTTGGCATATGTTTAATTTCTAATTGCCGTATGGATTAGTATTTGACTCAGAAGAGCAAAGCATTAGGAAAAATACTTTGGAATCCGTGAAGTTTAAAATCAATGAAGACAAGTAGAACAAATTCCTAGGAAACAGGGACAGAAGCAGTGATGTCCTTTTTGCAGGTGTGTAGGCACTGTTGCCACGATGCAAGATGATGGTCCCAGCCCAGCAATGTGTGTGTTGTAATTGAGCTTTTGCCCAGAGCTTTTGCCTGGTTTGAAGCCAGAAGGAATTTTTGCCACTTTAATACTTTGCCTGCATCTGACAAAGTCTGAACCTCTCCTGTGGTGTGACCTTTGGTTGCCAAGGGATTTCTTGTCTGAAGCCAGGGTGCACCCGAAAGTCTTTTCTCAGCTGAGCAATCTCTGTTGCTGCTGTGCTGCTCCAGGCTCTGCTAATGTTAGACATTGCTGTTCAAAATTTAAAACTGCTTTCGCCACAGCCCTGTGATGAGAACAGGAGGGGGACACTCTCTCACCCACTTATTTAATACCAGCGTTGTGCTTACAGCCGGGATTCATCTCAAGCCAGGTGCCTGGAATCTGGCTGTTTTGGCTAAACTCTGCTCTTTGAGGATTTTGCTGTAGCTGATGGAGAAAGATACTTATCTCCGGGATGTCATTTGTCCCATCCTAAAATGAATGAAGGACATCTGGGTGGCTGATTTGTAGCAGACCCTGAGGTCGCACATGGCCAAAATGACACAAGACAATTTTTTCCTGTTATACATGTCTTTTCTGAAGGCACTATAAAGAAGTCTCAAAGTAGACCATGGGTGATGATTTCTCTTCCCCAAGGCAGTCCTTTCTGTTCCAATGCTACTTTTGGGCTAGAGGCACTGTTGGTAAAGGTGGCAGAAAGTGTCAGACACTTGATCTCCCAAGAAAGGGAGAGCAGAGGGTTTTTTGGCAGAATGCGCGTGTCCTTATTTTGAATTGCAGCCTCCACCCAGCTCTCATCTCTGGTTTTTCTGGTTCCAGATTGACAATTTAAGCTCCTTACTTATTCACATCCATTAGGCAGTGTATCCCTCGTGGGCATGGTAGCAGACACTAACGATAGATGTTTTTCCAAAGTGCAAGGAGTGCACACCTCCTCCTCACAGCCTAAAGAGTTAATGAGCTGACCTGAAACCCCTGCCCAAGATTTCAGTGACTTTCCGTGGGGTGGAAGCTAACTCCTGACTTTTGGAAGTGCTAAAACAACACATTGATATTACGGGACATTATAACAACTTAAAAAAGAAAAGAAAAACATTTAAGCACACACTTAAAATTACTATTTCCTTTTAGACAGTTTTCCTCTCCTGGAAAGGAACCCACATCGGTAAGGAACGTGAGTGTTCAGAGTGCTCGGTAGTTTGGTTAAGATTCAGGTTTCATCCTGCTCCATATTAAAATGACTATGTGGGAGCTTGAAACCATTTGGAAAGCTGAAGCTCCGGACAAAGCTTGTGAGAAGCCGGTCCCGAACTCCTGTGGAATTCTAACCATCTGAGCCTTTTGCAACATTTACAAAGTCCACCCGTCACTGCAAAATGTTGCATATGTCGTGCAACGGGTCGAGTGCTACTGCTGACATTTGTGCAGCAGCTAAAGTGAGGGGAAGGGAGTCCCTTTAGTCGATGCTGAGGTCTCACGGTTTTGGGGCTGTTTTGAGTCTTTTAACTCATTCAGGAAGGAGATAGAGTGAAGAAAACGTGGACAGGTTTCTTTCTGTGTGTGTTGCTTACCTGATCTTGAAGTCTTCAACAGCATCCTGCATAGCCTTCAGCTCTGAGCTGAGCCGCAGCCTGTCCCCTCCCAGAGCCTCGAGCTGTCTCCTCATGTTGCTGATGTACGCATCAAACATGGGTTCAAGGCGGTTTTTCACAATTTTTTGGTCTTTCAAGAGGCTCCATTTGGTCTCCAGCACTTTATTTTGTTGCTCCAGGAACCGCACCTGAAACCCATCAGAAAAACTTAAATCCTTTGGGATCATCGACTCAAAGCCTGCCTCACTTTTCATGAGATGGGGCTTTAATGTGATGGGTTTTTTTGGTTTTCCTTTAGGTAATTTAAAGTGAGCTTTAGATGGGCATGCCATCAAAAGATCGTTGGTAGGAAGACTTGGATACCAGCAGCAATATTCAACTGCAAAGAAACCTGGAAAACCAATTTGTGCCCTGTCCAGACTGTCCCTAGATCTCTGGCAAAAGGAGTCTGGGTGTGGAGGCAACAAGCTGACCAAACCCCTTAACTCTGTGTGTTTAAGGATTTAGAAGTAAATTTACAATGTTGAGAGCAATCCTGATCCTACTCTAGAGGCAGTGACGAACATGCCAGGCTAGATAAAGTGGAATGTGTTTTACCTTGTCGATGAAGGAGGCAAATTTGTTGTTGAGGGATTTGATCTGGTCCTTCTCCTCCTGCCGCACTCTTTGCATGTTGGGGTCAATCTCCAAGTTAAGAGGTACCAAGAGGTGTTGGTTGACCATGACCTCTTGAATACCTCCAGGGCCACATCCTCCTCCGAACCCAAACCCAGCTCCACCAATTCTGTATGCCAACCCGCCGTGACCTGACCCATAACTGTATCCCGGTCTAGCAGAATACCCTCCGCTCATGGAAATCCTCTTGCTGGCCCCTAGATTGTGAAGGCTCCTGCTGCCAAAACCACTGCTGATCCGTCCCACGCCTCCACCACTGCCGCGGGACATGGACATGGAGCTGAAGCTGCTTCGGTTGACGGCCATAACACTACTGAAACTCATGATGAGTCCTCCTGACCTAATGCTGCCTGACTTCTGTGCGGTTGTCCATCGGTGGCGAGAGCAGAGGACAATGAGGTGAGATGGCAGGTGAGTAGAAATCTTTGGGAGCTTGGATCAGGAGTCCCCTTTTTATCCTTTCCGAGTGCTGGGCTTGTTCGCAGAGGACCGCAGCTCAGCTGACTGAGCTAATCCGTTCGGTATGCTGGCACGTGGCCACCTTTCCCAACCCGTTAATCACCAGACTCGCTAATGCAATGGGCTGTCGACCTTCAGGCTCATAAAACTAACCAGATTTTCTAACCTGTGTTCTTCAGAGTGGGGATTACCGGTGGGAAAAAAAAAAGAACATCCAGAATTTCCATCTGGGCTTGGTTAATGGCGTCAGTGCCCATTTAGTTTAAAGCTGATGGGACTGAAGTTGCCACAAAAGGGAATCTAGAGATGTTGAAAATGCCAGTTTGATGTGCTTTGCTAAAGAATCATAGAATCATAGAATGGTTAGGGTTGGAAGGGACCTTAAAGATCACCTAGTTCCAACCCCCCTCCCATGGGCAGGGACACCTTGCACTAGACCAGGTTACTCAAAGCCACATCCAGCCCAGCCTTGAAGACATCCACATTTTTCTTTAGCAAAGCTAAATAGACTTTGCTTCCTGATTGCCGTAGGGTAGGAGCAACCTGTCCTGATCTAGGCAAGAATTTAGTCATGGTCTGCACTCGTCAGCTTTGCAGGCAACACATCATCTGCACAGAGGAACTTTTGGTAAAGATGATAATTTGGGAGTCACCTCTGCCTTTCTGTTGGCTGTGAAGGGAGCCTGGATGCTTTGCTTAGCCAAAATGCTGAATGATGGGATAGCTAAAGGTCCATGGTCTCCCAAAGAGAAAACAGCCTGACTTGTAACAGTCCAGGTCATCAGATGGCTGTTGGATGCTGGACAGTGTTGAAATAACAAACCAAACACCATTTCTGATGGTGTCAGTGGAAATATGGTCCAGAGACGCCAGAGAAAGATGGTCAGGTGTTGAAGAGGATGAGCCGTTTCCTTTCCAGCAGCGTGTTACTGTGCTTATATCTAGAAGGTTGACAAAAAGCAGGGGGTTATTTTGTCACCTTCTCTTTAAAGTAGGAGTCAGTGTGCACTTAAGGTGGGTCACATTTACCTCTAGTGCTTTAGTCCCTCGGCAGGGTTGTGTCAGACTGAACCAGCACAATCATCTGCTCTGGGAATCTCAGCACAGGTTTTGGTTTTTTTTTTTTTTTGGTCTTAAGATGAGCTTTGGTGTTTTTGTAGTTTGTGTCTTGTTACTGCTGTTCAGGACATCAGAAAAGGGGAACTAAACCTTCTTTAGCCTCAGTGTCCTTAACTATCTCACAGCAATGTCTGGGGACATTATTCTTCCCAAAGAGGGTGAGTTTGGAGGTTTAATGGATCTTTTCCATGTCTAATTATGGTAATGGCAGTGACGGCATTTTATTAGCCCCTGCAGCTAGTGCATGTCCAGAACAGCATGAGCTGATGTACTTCCTTTCTTGGGAAAAAACTAGATTTATATCCTTACATGACTAATCACATAAAAACTTGAAAGATTATCAGGGTTTGGGTGTGATCAAGGTGGCATGAAAATGCTGCGATGCCATAAGGTATAAATTGAGATAGAAGGACATTTTTTCTAGTGCCTTCTAGGAAGACTAGTATTTTCTCCTCTTGGGGAAGATACTGACACTAAAAGACTTTGCTCACACAGTTGGGAATGAAACATCCAACTGTTCTGCTGTTGGATATAAGAGGTGGAGTTGCAGTGAGTGCAGAGAACGGAAAGGTCTCAACTCTTGTGCACATGACTTTTGTTTACCTGCAGCTCTTTTCTGCTTCATCAACCACTCTTTTTCCCAAGGTCCTATAAAGTAATTGGAATTAAAAAGGAGGATGCGACATAATTAATTCCACGAGCCTTTTATTAGACAAACACAGGAAAATGAGGATTTCAGGGAGTCAAACAAACAGGAGCATGGCATGTTTTATATAAATAAGGACAGATAGCTTTGACTTCCAAATTTTTTGCAAGTAACAAGGTAAGGGTTGCACACAATACGAGAGGAAACTCGGCACACATTAGGGAACAGTGCTGATGTCTGACTTTAATAGCATCTCTTGGTTGAAGAGGTGGTGGAGACGTGCTTCAGGCTGGAACTGTTTCCACTGATGACACATGACCCCGCGATGCCGTGTCCACTTCCAGAGCTGAAGCCCATTCCTCCAGCACAGACCCCACTGCCAACACCACTGCTGCCTCCGAAGCTGAGACAGTTTCCACTTCCATATCCACTTCCTACAGCGGTTCTGGTCACAGCTGCAAAAGGAAAACAGCCTCTTTAGAGACATCCACAAACAGTGGGCTCCGAGTGGCGGGGAGACAAATGTTAAAGTTGCCAAACTATCTTTAAAAGTTACTTACAGATGTTCACTGCACCGGCGCCTTCTCCAGAGAGCCTGTTAGGGAGCAAAATGAGCCAGTAAGAATTCAGGGGGAACCCATGAACAGGAACTGGTTGAAAGGCAGGAGGATTTCTTTGAAATATTTTTGGTGAAAGTTTGTGCAAAAGGCTACCATCCTCCCAAATAGCTCATCTTCATGGTCTTGCCTTTAAACAGGTTTCAGGTCTTCTGGATGTGGGAAGTCTAAACCTGACAAGGGTCTGTGACTCCACAGCACCTCTGGAAATTGGGATATAAACTTGCACCCACCTGCTCTCCTCTCCCTCCAGCAGCTTCCTGTAGGTCGCGATCTCAATGTCCAGGGCCAGCTTGACGTTCATGAGCTCCTGGTACTCGCGGACCTGCCGAGCAAGGTCTGCCTTGGCTTTCTGCAGGGCTGTCTCCAGCTCGGCCAGCTTTGCCCTGGCATCCTTGATGGCCATCTCCCCACGCTGCTCGGCGTCCGCAATGGCTGTCTGCAAACTGGCGCACTGTGGAGGAAAAACTGTTATCTAGAGCACGGGCCAGGTCTTTGTACCCTGAGGTCATGATGCCTGGTCCAGATGCAGAAGATGTTACCATCTGTAGGTGGTATCTCAAGAATCATTGAATTTATTCTGAGCCAGGTCACACTCTGGAGTTAATCAAACTCCACACCTATTAACAACTCTTAGGTTTCTAATATTGCATTAAGTTACTCTTAGTAATGTTAGTGCAAAGAGATAAATACTGTCATTCATTCCTGATCCAGCAGAACTCCTGAGATACATTTATTCCCTGGAGTTGGCTGGACAACCAAGAGGTCAGGCCACAGCAAGAGTTAAGTCTTATGCATTTACACTGCCCTTTACCTGTTTCTTCACGCTGTCGATTTCTGACCGCAGCCGCTGGACGTGGCGGTTGAGCTCGGAGATCTCCTGCTTGGTGGTACGGAGGTCGTCCCCATGCCTGCCTGCCGTAGCCTGCAGCTCTTCGTACTGTCACGGAGAGAGGGACAACCAACCAAGGTAAAATCCATTGGGTTTAGAGCCAAGCAGAACATGGATGTGTGTGTTTGCACTCAGAAGTGTGTGTATGTTCTCAGTCCTAAATTAGCACTTCCAAACTTTATAGAATTACTAAATCTGAAGATATCCTGTGTTACAAAAATCACAGTGGGACCCACCTCCCCGTGGGGATTTGGGGGAGGGAGCATGGGTTTCCCACTGCAGAAGCTCTCCTAACCACTCACCCTGGACTGGTACCAAGATTCAGCCTCTGCCCGGCTCCGGTTGGCGATGTCCTCATACTGCGCTTTGACCTCTGCGATGATGCTGTCCATGTCCAGGCTGCGGTTGTTGTCCATGGTCAGGATGACCGAGGTGTCGGAGATCTGGGTCTGCATCTGAGACAGCTCCTACAAAAGCACCGGGCATTTCAGTGAGTCGCAGGTGTTGCTCAGAGGGAGGAAACCCCCTAAATTAGAAGGTGGACAAAGTGGACAAAGTCATTTTATCAAGACAGTTTCAGGCAGGGTTAAGATAGCAGGCGAAATGGAAAAAGTATTGAATTATTTAGTGCAACAGAGTGGCAAAAATTGAGTCCTGAGCCTCTGAAATGGGAAAGGAAAGCAAGGACGCTGGAAACTGGGAGAAGGATGTAAACGCTGGTGCTTACAGCTTCATAGAGGGCTCTGAGGAAATCTATCTCCTCCATAAGGGAGTCCAGCCTGGCTTGCAGTTCTGTCTTGTTCATGTATGCAGCGTCCACCTCCTAGGAGAAGAAACACATCACAAAAATGAAGTTGTTTTCGGAGAAGCAGAGGAAAAGCTGGAGAACATGTTTCTTGCTATGCTCGTGCGGCTGGGAGGCACCACGTGCGTGCACCCACCTTCTTCAGGATCACAAATTCGTTCTCGACAGCTGTGTGCTTGTTGATCTCCTCTTCATATCTGTGGGATGGAAAGGGAGGGTTGCTCTAGGTTTGGACAAACATTATTTCATATTTTCAGGACCAGCCTCTTTTTTTTTTTTTTTTTGGTATGTATGCATGCAGTTTTGTACCTTTGTCTCTTAGCCCTCTAAGCTTCTGGGGGTGAATTTCAGCCCTGGGGAAGTAAGGCTGAATGTCTTGTATCAAACTTAACCTGGGCCTTACTCAGAAGATTATATCAGCCAAAACATATGCTTCTCTCATTTGACTGCACACCTGCAAGACAGCTAGTGCCTGTCGCAGCCCCCCTGCTCGCCTGTCACAGCCCCCAGATGGATAGACTTACTTGTTCTTGAAGTCCTCAGCAAGGCCTTGCACCTTGCTCAGCTCCCCTCCCAAGTTCTCCTTGTCTGTCAGCAAGCTGTTCAGCTGTCTCCTGAGATTGTTGATGTAGGTCTCAAAGAGGGGCTTGATGTTGTTTCTGACTGTTTTGCTCCCCTGTTCTTGCAGAAGAGCCCACTTGGTCTCCAGGACCTTGTTTTGTTGTTCAAGGAATCGGACCTGGACAGAGAAAGGAGACGTTTCAGACACAGTGATTTTAGGGTGGGTTTCCTTAGAAAGGCAAGGCACAATCCTGCAAGGATTCTCTTGTTGAAAGGTGGGAGCTCTCAGTCTTTGGGGAACAACTGACAATTTATACAAGCAAGTGTTGCACATCTGATGTTAACATTCCTCCTCTCTTCGCAACTCTGCTTCCTAACAACCCGTTCGTTACCTGGTCTCATCTCAGCATTAATGTGAGGGGTGAGTGGTCTCAAAGCTGGAACCCCCTAGGTTTTATTCCCAGGCGGCTGCTGTTGGCAGTACAAGAGCAGCAGACTTGCTGATAAAGACACAGCTTGCCCTTGCTTGTGCTGCCCACTACAGAATTAACACAGCGTAACCAAGAAATCTGATGTCTCACCTTGTCAATGAAGGAGGCAAATTTATTGTTGAGGGTTTGAATCTGATCCTTCTCATCCTTACGGATACTCTGGATGCTGGGGTCAATCTCCAGGTTGAGAGGTTTCAGAAGGCTCTGGTTGACTGAGACTTCATGGATGCCCCCAGCCAGGACAGCAGGGAATCCAGGGCCACCCATGCCACCACCAAACCCGAACGCACCACCAAAACCACAGGAGATCCCAGTGCCAGGGCCAAAACTCGCAGGGCCGTAGAAGCCACCACCTCTTCCAGCTACGGAGATCCTTTTGCATCCACCAAGGCTGTAGAGGCTCCTGCTTCCAAAACCTCCAGCAAGTCTTCCATAGCCAGCAGCGGTACTGCAGCTTCCATCTTGGGGTGCAGAACGTAAGCAGAAGCTGGAGCTGCTGGCACTGGGGATGAAGGCCGAAGCAGCACTGAAGCCAGTTTTGCTCTGGTTCCTTGCAGCGCACTGGCGAGACATGGCAGCTGATGTGAGCAGGGTGAGAGCTGTAGAAAGAATAAAGCAGCAAGGAAGTGGGTGAAGGCAGAAAGGTGAAGTTGTTCTTCCCCAGGCTGGAAATGGCCCTTTTATACCCTTAGGAGCTGGGGATGGGTCTGGCGTGGTTCTCATCTTACTGATTAGCTGGGCTCGGCACACCCAGCAGCAGAGCGGATAGTGAGTTCACCATGAGCACGAGCAGCTGGGAAACACAAAGTGCAGGAGTTGTGGGTTTTTTTGGTGTCAGTCATGATCTGGCTGTCGAAATATCTGAGGCAACACAAAATACTGCCTGCTCAACTCTTTTTTGCAGCCATCCCTCTCCCACTCCCTCTTTTCACCTCTGCAGGAGATGGTTCCCCATGTTGGGTAAGGGCTCGCTCATCTCTCCTGGATTAATCAAACCCTCTGTTGCGTAAAGGCACGTTATTTCACGGTGCAGTGGTCTGAGGTCTGAGAAATCTGTTATTGCGGGGCTGTGTCTTCGTGCTGATGTGGTTTTGAGTAAACCCAAGCTGGGCATCAGCATCTCAGGCCCCGACTTGTTGGAAATTCTGGACTTTTGTTCTCATGCCCAAACAAGAGCCATTTAAACCAGAACTGATACAGAAGGGAGAAGGAAGCAATGGAGGGAAAGCCAGGGCGGTGATGGGCATTAGGGGAAGTCTTGGAACATCAGCTGTCGAAAACCAGGCGGGAAGTGAGTAGGACATGGAAGGTAATTTTATGAATGGTATTTTCAGAGCTTTTCTTTCTGCGAAAAGTGTCTATATTTCATCCTGATTCAGACTGACAACAAGTGATGAAACAGCAGAATATGAGTTTCCGTTGTCTGTGATGACACAAAACCTGAGTTGGCAATTTCCAGGGCTTCACCTTTACAGATTTTTGGGCTGTTTCCTGACTCATGGGGTGACCTGGTGTGAAGCCTGTTCCCAGGCTGCCCTCCCCACATCTCTTGTCTTCCCCTGCTCATACCTCTTACTCACAAGGAAATTCAGTGCTTGGAATCTGGGCTTACAACATTGTTCACAGACAACTCCCTTTACTCTTTTTCCACACAGCACCCAGGAAAAGCCAAATAGTGCATTTCTGTAGTGAAGGACATGGTGTCTTGACTCGTCCTGTGCATGTGTGGCAACACTGTATGCATGGGCACTTATCCTAGAGCAGGAAAGATGCTTGAAGGCCACTCCCAGTGTCTCATCCGGAGGCCCAGGGATGGATGTACTTCTCTTGGACCCTGCAGCCCTTTGGGTTTGCCAAAGCATGTCTCCTGGGGATGCCCATGCCCTAGCTGGACACTACTCAGAGGAGGTGGCAGCCCACCTGCAGAGTGTTGCTGGGAGGCCAAGGCTTTCCCAGCCATTCGGAAGACACGTGCAAGCACTGGGGTACAGGGCAGGTATTTGCAAGTGCATCTTTCAAGTGTACGCTTGTGCTTACTATTTCACATGTGGAGGCTGAGCAGTCAAGTGATTTTGACCAGAAGGTCCCAGGAGTGTAATTTGCAGATGCCCATCATCTCTTTTTGCCTTTCAGCCATGCTTTTTTTTTTTCCCCTTCTATTTTCCTCTCTATTCTAGTGTTTCTGTTACACACCCTCTCTCTATTCTTCTAGTGTTTCTGTTACACACCCTGGGATGAAGCTAAAATAATCATTCTGGGAGTGTTTCAGCTACTGTGTGTTACAACAAGCGGCAGTTTTTAAGACAGAATTGCTTCTGTGACTAAGCTACCAACTGTCTGTCCTAAGAACTCTATAAAAATAAAGTTATGGGTAGCAATTAGTAATCAGTTCCCTCTACACATTGCAAATTCAAGCCCCTGAGTGCAAGCACCATTCATTGCATTATGACTAAGGTTTTAATCTGGGCTGTGCTAGAATTAACGAGGGCTGT
>NW_010224077.1:13274-16343 GCF_000690775.1 Eurypyga helias
GCTGCATCTGTTTAACTTGCCCAGCAGGATGCAGAAGGTTACGTACATTGTGACCAGAGCCACCACTTATCATGTGTCCAGAGATGTGAACCTTTGCCAGGGTGTTTTTTTCTATCTTGCATAAAAAGGGATGCCCTGGGAGAACAAATATTCTGGCCTCAGCCTTTCCCATGCTAGATGAAGGGCTTCGTAATCTCCGTGTAATGGCCCAGGGTTTGACGCAATGGATGGCACCCGTCTGATGTGCCTGTTGGCTATATACGTTATATCCTCTTTGATTAGAGTGTGTTTGGGCAGCAGTGAGGAAGACCAGGCTTGGTCAGGCTGCTGAGAGTGAGGGTATTGCTCCTTCCCAGGAAGCCGCTGTGAGTATGCCAGAGGAAGAGGGGGTGGAGCAAGAGTGGAGACCCGCAGCAGACACGTAACCAAGGCTACAAGTTTTTGCAGAGGAGAATTTCCCGCAGGATACAGAGAGGAGTATACAGAGATCAGAGCATCCTAGAAAATGATAGGAAACTGCTGGTCTCAAAGGAAACTCCGTATGGTCTATCATTCAGGCACTGCCACTTCCCCTGTATTTGCCCATATCTTCAAGTATTTCCCTAAGAGTGCTTCTCTCCCCGTTACTTACTGAAATGCGTGGGGTGAGGGTTGGGACTTTTTTCCTAATCACCCCTTTTTGTTCAACTGATCTTCCAGCGATGAGATCTGTCACTGTAGCTTTCAGCCAGATGATGGTCTGCTTTTACTTCTCAGTTAATTTCTTCCCATTACACAGAACCACATCTTAAGTTGCTACACCTCCTCTGGTTTTTCTCCACCTTCTCAAAACAAGATTTTGTCTCCAGTGTATTCCAGGAATGCGAAGAAACATTCGATCTTGAAGACTTTCACTTTCCAACAGGTACCCCATTCTTGGATTATTTTTTTTATAGCTATTGGATGAGCAACATCTAATTCAGTGTAGTGTGTGAATGCCTGTGGACCAGATCCTGGGGTGTGAAGTCAAAGGAGAGGGAACGTATGAGTATCAGGACCCAAAATAAACACCTAAACCAGCATGGTCAGTGCTCTGTACAGAAAGGGGAGGCTTTCAACCCGCCTGTGTTTGCACGGTTGGCACCTAGACTTGGTGAGGCAGCTGCTGGTAAACGGGGTTTGAGATAGACTGATAGACTTGAACACGCCGGGCGGTTGCTCTGACTCCCCTGGTAATTAGTTCCCTATTGTTATAAGTTTACGCAGGTACATTGCGCACTTGGCACTGGCCTTTGTACCCCCTGGGAGCCAGGTTGTTGGATGTTGTATCGGCTGGAAGCTGCATAGTAAATGTATTTTAGACCTTTTCCTCTATTCCCTACTCCTGCCTTGGTGTGCCCTATGTTTAGCTTCCAGGTGTTTTACTTGCAGGGGGTGGGGAAACATTGAAATCAACAGCAAACCTCCCTTTGGTGCTTCGCTGTGCCTGGGTGTTTTGGCTGCTAATAGAGAGATTCAGGAAATGCAGATGAGGAGCAAAAATTGTGCCTTTAACTGGGCAGGGCCCTAGGAAAAGTGCTTGTTATCTGCATTTGCATTTGCTGTTCCATGTCTTTAATTAAAAGATCCCCACAATAGAATAAATTACATATGCATTTTTATTAGACAAACACCAGAAAGTGAGTAGAGACAAACAGTCATGGGACACATTTTATATACAAAATCCGGCCAAAAAATGCTGAGCTGTAACAAGCAAGTTGCAAATTTAAAACAGTCGGACTCAGGTTCAGTAGCAGAGCCCTGCACGAGGCGTGCTAGACAGCACAGCCGAGAGAGAGTTCCTAAAGTGAGGCTCCTGTGTGACAAGACATAGGGTTTAGGTGGCCCTCATTCTGGTGACCCCAACTATGCTTTAGTAAAGGACCAGTGTTAAGGTGTTTTCTGGCGAGTGAAGGCGTCTGGAAGGAAACTTTTAGCTTCTGTAACTTCTTCTGGTGGAGGTGGTTGAGACAAACTTCACGCTGGAGCTGCTTCCCCCTCCAAGAGTGGTGCTGGTAACCCCGGGACCACTTCCACAGCTGAAGCTGTTCCCCATATTGCAGATTCCTCCTCCCATACTGAGGTTGCTTCCTCCGCCATATCCCGTTCCCACAGTTGTTCTGGTCACAGCTGCAAGAAGGAGAAGGAAAAGCTTTCAGTTTCCCTGGGCATTGGTTTCTTGGTGCAGAGACACGCTAATGCTTAAGTAAGGTAATTGAAAATATTTTAGAGACTTACAGATATTCACTGGGACGCCATCTCCAGCCAGCCTGTTAGGGGAGAGAACACAGCAAGGTAAGAGGATCAGAAGTCTGTTGGTAGTGGGGGGAAAAAATAGGTATGTTTCCTAGAGACGTTTGGGGAGAAGAATAAAAACTTTGTGTAATTCAAAGAAGGTTCCCAAACTGTTATTTCCATCAGCTGGAACAGTCTACCCCTCCACACCTCCTCATGCCCAGTTTAGCATTTCAGAAATGCTGAGCATCTCCAGTGCTCACATTGCTTTGCTCCAGCTTTGGACTGGAAGGGTTGTGTTTCCCACCCACCTGCACTCCTCGCCCTCCAGCAGCTTCCTGTAGGTCGCGATCTCGATGTCCAGGGCCAGCTTGACATTCATGAGTTCCTGGTACTCGCGGAGCTGCCGGGCCAGGTCGGCCTTGGCCTGCTGCAGAGCATCTTCCAGCTCAGCCAGTTTGGCTTTGGCGTCTTTCAGGGCCAGCTCTCCACGTTCCTCAGCATCTGCGATGGCCGCTTTCAGATTTGCGCACTGTGGAAGAGAAACCCCCAGTCAAATTCCCTGTACAGGACCTAGACTTTTCTTTTTCTACCCTGAAATCTCAAGATCTTATCCCAGCACCGAGCAAAAGAGTGAAACTGAGCAGAACTTGCCTAGGTTGTCTCTGATGGTTTCCTTCCTCTCCCTTGCAATTAGGAGGGTTTGTTAAAATTGTGGGGGGGGTTGCTGCCCTTTACCTGTTTCTTCACGCTGTCGATTTCTGACCGCAGCCGCTGGACGTGGCGGGTTAGCTGCGCGGTGCTCCGCGTTGAGGT
>NW_010224077.1:16374-22865 GCF_000690775.1 Eurypyga helias
CCCCCCCGTCCCGCCCTGCCGTAGCCTGCAGCTCTTCGTACTGTCACAGAGAGAGGGACAATCAGCCACGGTAAAATCCATCGGTTTTGGAGTACCAGGGTGCCTGAAAACACGGGTCCCTCCTCCAGCCCAGACTAGCTGCTGTACAAGACGGAATATTTAAGAAGGCTTTCTCAGAAGAGTTGGGCTTTATCTGTTCAAGACAAGACGCAAAGATAACAGCACGGAAACCCCCAGTTTCTTCACCTTGGTTTGGTACCAGGACTCTGCTTCAGCCCGGCTTCTGTTGGCGATGTCTTCATACTGTGCTTTGACCTCTGAGATGATGCTGTCCAGGTCCAGGTTTCGGTTGTTGTCCATGGTGAGAACTACAGAGGTGTCAGAGATCTGGGTCTGCATCTGCGACAGCTCCTGCAAAGTGTGCGGCGGATTAGGTGAGCTAATTCACCTGAGAGATGCCTTTTCATCCTTTCAGATGAGCGTGCAGACCTGGGAGAGGCTGCAGATTGTTATCTGAAGAGCTAAGTCGGTTGGTATAACTCTAAAGAGGTAAAGGATTTACTATCTCCTGGGGGAAGAAATGACAGGGTTTCAGAGAGAAGGAGGGAGGGAAGCTCTTAACTGGGGGCTGAAATGTCTTGGGAGGTGGTTGTACTTACTGCTTCATAGAGGGCTCTCAGGAAATTAATTTCTTCAATCAGTGCATCTACCTTGGCTTGTAGTTCCACCTTGTTCATATAGGCAGCATCTACATCCTGGAGGATGAGAGATTTAGGTAAGGTGCTTTAAACGCTTAACAGAAAGCCAGGAGCACACTTATCTTGTACTAAGAGTCCAGGGTAGAAACCACTAAAAAAGCTTTTGGAGCAGGAAAGGATGGATTTGTGACCGAGTGGGACATTAGAGCTCTACAAATAATCATCAGGTGGTATTCTGTAATTTGCTCTCACCTTCTTGAGTGTCACAAATTCATTCTCTGCAACTGTACGCCTGTTGATTTCATCTTCATACCTAATGGAGGGAGGCAGAAGGAGCATTTGTTTAGGCAAGTAACAGATGGAGGTGATTTTAGTTAGCTGGAATGAACTTCCTTAAGAGCACTTTGCATACAATGTTCTTTTCTCCTACACAGCATCTGAATAGAGACCATGAGCATGTTCCTAGGCTAAACTAGTTAAAACAAGTACATCAAAAAAATTTTAAAGAATCTATTCCTTTTTCCCTGTTTCTGGCCATTAGTCATACTGCTGCCTCTCTTAAGCCAATTAAGCATGCTCTCCTGAAACTCTCAGACCTACTGTGTAATTAATTTTTTTTCTCTGCAGGTAATTTAGTTAATAAGTCTTTGTTCATATTCTAAATTATTCCCCAAATGTTTTTGTATTTGGGTCTGTTACTCCGTTACCGTTTGACTTGAGAAAACGTCACAACCTTCACTGTGAGGAATTTCTGTGTCCCGGACTCTCCTCAATCTCCCCATTGGCATAAGGATGTTGAGCAAAGAAAGGCTGCGCCTACCTAGGTAAGTAGACCGCTAGCTCAACAGACTTACTTCTTCTTGAAATCCTCTACCAGGTACTGCGTGTTGACGAGCTCTCCTTCCAGCCTTCCCTTGTCACTCAGCAAACTGTTCAGCTGCATCCTGAGGTTGTTGATGTAAGTCTCAAAAAGTGGCTCCAAGTTGTTCCTAACTGTTTTCATCCCCTGCTCCTGAAGCAGGCTCCACTTGGTTTCCAGGACTTTATTTTGTTGCTCAAGGAATCGGACCTGCAAGCAGAAATATCCTGAAAATGTTTTGAAAGAACAGAGATTCTGGAGAGCTTTCCTTGCAAATGGGGTGTCTCAGTCCTAGCTGAGGTGGTGAAGTACTCTTTCCTGCTGGTTTTCATAGCCAAATTCTCATCTGGTAGGACAAGGAGTTTGCTATTTGACTGCAGGGACCCTGCTCAGTGTTGCAGGCAAACTCTGCAATGATGACTGAATTTCCTGCACCGTGCTTCCCCTTCATTGCTTTGCTAAATCGAGACAAGGTGTTTGCGTTCTGTGTGAAGAGTGCGTGCAAAAATCAGATAAGAGCAAAACAGGGTTTGGGCTCCTACTAAGAAAGCAAAAGTGAAATGCCATTTCTCCTTCCCTTCAGTGTAACTCACCACCCCACAAAACCTCCAAAATAATGAAGCGTTTTCCTTGAAACTGAAGTGGAGCTGCTCAACCAGAACAGAAATCGAGTAGATGCCCCTGTACTTCTAATACAGTTAACAAGGAAATGAAGTGGACAGTGTCAGGTCAGACTTTGCTATTTGGAGCTAACAGTCTGGTTGCTGTTAGCTGGTGCTGGTACTGTTGCAGTGCAGCTGTAAATGCCTTTGAGGAAAATTCAAGTAATGAGAAGCTTTACTTCTTCCTATTGCCACTTCATGTGATTCCTTTCTTGGTCATTTAGTTGGGTTGCTTGCATCTCACTTTAACCATCTAAAAACTGTTACCAAGGCTGCTATAATGCTCAATGGAGAGAGCCCAGCATCTCAAGATGGATGGGATTGTCTTCTAGAGCTTTCTCCACTGCCTACGAGATGTTAAGGAGCAAGTGAGGAGTCCTTGAATACTGGATGATTAATTCATAGCAACCACTATGTAGCAGGTACCATTCCCTGGAGTTTTGGGGGACTGGGCATCTTGTAGTCTCATTCCTCACTTCCATTCCTTCTTGATCAGCTTATCATAGAATCATAGAATGGTTTGTGTTGGAAGGGACCTTAAAGATCATCTAGTTCCAACCCCCCTGCCATGGGCAGGGACACCTTCCACTAGACCAGGTTGCTCAAAGCCACATCCAACCTGGCCTTGTGCCTTATGTGCTTTATGAGCCTTATGTGCTCATAAAGCACCTATGAAAAGAGTGCCCATCAAAAAAATCAGGACAAGTTATTTAGGGAAGCTCATGTCTCACCTTGTCAATGAAGGAGGCAAATTTGTTGTTGAGAGTTTTGATTTGTTCCTTCTCCTCCTTTCGGATCCTTTGGATGCTGGGGTCAATCTCCAAGTTGAGAGGCTTCAGAAGGTTCTGGTTGATGGAGACTTCATGGATGCCCCCAGCTGGGAATCCAGGACCACCCATGCCACCACCAAACGCACCGTATCCGTAGCCAAGGTTAGCTGGCATGCCAAAGCCACCACCGTACACGCTACCAGCGCCACCACCAAAACCTGCAGATCCATAAAAGCTACCACCCCTTCCAGCCACAGAGATCCTCTTGCATCCACCAACGTTGTAGAGACTTTTGCTTCCAAAGCCACCACCAACCCTAGCAAAGCCGCTGCCAGCATTGCAGCTTCCGACCCGGGTGACAGAGCGTGAGCTGAAGCTGGTGCGGCATGTGTTCGGGACGATGGCCGAAGCAGCGCTGAAGCCGCTTCTTCCCCTCTGAATCCGCACAGTGGACTGGCGAGACATTGCTGGCTTTTGGATCGGGATGGAGGCTACAAGAATAAAGGAGCAAAGGTGCTGGCCTGGAGCAAGGAGTAGGAGGGAAAGGAGAAAGATGAACCTGTGCTCTCCACGGGCTCAGGAGAGCCCTTTTATGCATTTATGAGTCTGGGATGGGTTTGATGAGGTGGATCATCTTTCTGATTAATTAGGCTTGGCATGTCCAACAGCATTCTGGAGAGTGAACTCACTCCGCACACACGCCCTTCTGAAATAATATAGCCAGGTTCTGAGCAACAGTGGTATTGTTTGGGAATAACTGTCGCCTTGTGCCGTCTTTGTAGACAGCCAGACTCTTCGCCATATCAAAGCATTTGCAAGTTGCAGTGAGTCATGTTGGGCACAGAGGCAGGAAAACACCGTTCAGAATGCCTGTCACTCAACACCTCTCTCATTTGAAAACTTCATCCCTCGGGATTGCTTTCGCCCCTTTTCTGTTCGCAAGCAGGGTTTGGAAAAGTTCGGTCCCTCGTGTTCTGGGAAAGGGATCTGTGTCGGGCAGAGCAGTGTTCTACAACCCTGTAAATTGCTCTGTGCTGGGGTTTTGTGGTACATATTGTGGGGTCCCCTCTTTGTCACCCCAGTATATCTCCAGAAATAGTTTTACTTCCATCCCTATAAAGGCTCAGCTCCCTGAGCTGATGTCTTCGGAAAATCCTGCTTCTGCAGACATTCTACTGTCATTAAAAAAACCAAACTTGAGATGAAAATGAAATGTTCTGACAAAAGTGTTTTGTTCTTGTGGGGATTTTCAGTGCTGCCACCGAGCTCTGTCACAAATGGTTGTGCTAGTACCTTGGCTTAGAAGACCTGTACTTGGGTAGTTTAGCAGGATGGAAACAAACAAACAACCAAAAAAATAAAAGAGGAGGAAAGATTGTGGGAATGCGAACTGCTTTGAATCCACTGGCTCTATGGAAATGGAGTGCTCCGGGGCTGTTCCCAACTCACAGTTTATAAACACAACGTAGTTTCCCAACGATTTAATCAGCTCTTTCAGCACTGCACATCTGAAAGTGTGATCCTGCCTGCTGGAATCCACGGGGAAAGTGCTCTACAGGATTCCCTCTGCCCAGATCCCAGCAATCTGGACACAGTAAGACATCCTGGATCTTTCCTTCCTCAGCCGCGGGCACCAGCGCAGTCCTTTGCTCGGTATTTAGCATGCTCGAGTGACAAGTCGAATAGAAAAAAAGTGAAAAATAATGCATTTTGAGGGATAGCAAGTGTTCCTGGCCCTCACTGTGTTTCAGGTTGTTCAGGAAAAGATGATTCATAATTATTTAGTTATACAAGAGGGTGAACTTGCAAACGAACACATTCCCCCTCCCCCAAAACAGCTTCCTCTCATGTTGTCTGCAAGTCCGAGAAGCTGCTGGACACGGAACAACATGATCTTGAGGAAATGCCCCGGTGGAGGGGTTTTGTGCTTCCATCTGCCCCTGTCTGGGAGGGCAGCTGGGTGAAGGAAACCCCCAGAAGTACTGTGTGTCTCCGCTGTTTCCCCAGCTGCTGGCTTTCCGATGCACTGCGTTTGTCATTGAGTTTTTCAGTGAAGGGGGCAACCAAATAGCAATTGTTAGTTTGTTTTGGTGTCTGTTACAAGACAACTTTTGCCCAGCGGGGCTGTCTGATGGGGTCTGCACGTTTGCACCCACGGGAACTGGGAGTAAATGGATTGCTATCACCAGGTCTGTATCCCAAGTGCAGTGGATTATTGACCAGCCTGAGGGTTTTGCCCACCAGTTGACAGATGTCACTACTGGAATGCAGGAGATTCCCCCCGCATAGCGTGCTGGATGCATTTACGTGCATGTTCCAGAGAGCAAGACGTTCAAAGGCAGGTGCAAGTTGCCAGCCTCCCTAAATGCCTGTGGCTCCTTTGGGAATTGCTGTTAGGTGCTATCCATCTCCTGTAGCTTTGGCTATCCGGAAGCTTTTCTGTATTCTTGTGTACTCAGTGGAGATCACCACGAAAGGGTATTTTCTCCCATCCTACAGTAGACAGCTGGATGGAGAAGCCCCTGAAGATGGCTTTCCACCTCCCCCACGGCGTGGGTAGACCAGATGGCTGACTCAGGGTGTGCAGAGTTAGCCAGGCTGAAACCCACCCTTGGTTACTAACAGTGTGATGCGTTAGTGCTTTCCTTTTTCCCCTCAGGCTCCTTTTACATATGAAACTTGTCTTTTTTGGCTAAACAGTACGCCAACTGCGTTGGAGTCCATTGTTAATAATAGTAATAATACAGCTCTTCCAACCAAGTAAAAAGAAATTAATTTCTTTCCATTTCACATTTGCACTAGGGTGGAGGTGATGCGGTTGTCACTCATCTGGAAGGAATTTGAGAGGTAATTACAAAAGGCAGAACTGTGAGCACAAGGAGCTGTAGCTACAGGTTTGGGGTATGGGGTGATGGCAGGGGGGGCCCCCACCCTGCTGTGTTGATGAAACACAGGGTTTCCAGGTAGCTGCTGGGGGAGTGTCTCCCGTGCACCCTGCAGCTCCAGGCACATAATGAATTTGCTGCTCTGATGCAGATAGCTTGCTCCGATATGGACTTCTCCTCCTGCACCAGAGGATAATGTGTGTGCTCACTCAAGCAACTCTAGAGTTTTTCCTCCTAATCAAACAAAGGGAGCTGTGTTTGGGCAGGTCCCACCGGGTGAGAGCCCCCCCGATGTGGCAGAGGCTGTCTGCGAGGTTGAGCAAGGTCCAAAGCCTTTTTCTTACCTTCCCCTCCTCATTTCTTCCCACCAGTCTGAGCAGAGGTGGCAGGCAGCAGTGGGTGCAAGAGGCAGGAGATTCCTTTACACCATGCTGTAAACCTGGGAGTAATGTCTTGGCTGAGTTTGGTTTTGGCATCATGCTGCTACCAAGGTAATAACTCTGAGAGTAGGAAAGCTAGTTCTGGCTCTATCAGGGCAAAAAAGGCAACTCCAGCCCCTTTACTGAGAAATTTGAACCATCTTCTGTGTAGCCAGAGAATGCGGAGGTGATTGGTGA
>NW_010224078.1:0-207 GCF_000690775.1 Eurypyga helias
CAACAGTTTGGTAAATAAAGACGAGGTTTCTTGTTCTCTCTCGGCGAGGGACGGGGACCTTGGGCAGATCTCCTGCCCGGAGCCAGCTAGAGCAGGGAGGGAGCGGCACGTCTCCGCGCGTATCCGAGCAGTATCTGCTGAGCGCACGTTGCTCTGTCTCCGTCACACCGAACCCACGGAGCGTGAGGCTGGCTGTGTGCCAAAAGC
>NW_010224078.1:318-1767 GCF_000690775.1 Eurypyga helias
GCAAAACACGGTCGGTATTTCAGAACGACCCTTCGGGAACGGCGGGGACCGCGGGCAGGAAAACTCCCGCACGAGGGGACGGCGAGGAAAAGCGCTGGAATAAACGGCTTCATTCAAAGCGGGGCTAGAGAACGCTGCATTGATCCCATGGTTTCAAACTGCTGCTCAGTGGCGGCGGACAGAGGCGTCCCGCTGAGTTCAAAGATGGTCTTGTCTGGGTGAAACAAGGCCCTCGAACACTGCCGCCATTCAGGACGCCTCGGACACACACCCTTGGCTGCCTCCCTCCCCCTCTCCCCTGTGGAAACTTCCCCATATAATTGATCTTTTCAGGAAAAGAGAATAAGAGACTCGAGGTCCCATCCTCCTGCAGCTGGAGTCAATGGGAATTTGGCTAATGACTCTCCCGGGAGCGGAGCGAGCCTTCGATTTCCAATAGGGAAGCAGCTCAGTACTCCCAGAGAAGGTTTAATACAGTGCCTGGACGCACAAAGGGGATGAAACCTGTCCTGGGCATCGCTCCAGCGCCGGGGACCAGCACATGCCGGGACCCTTCCCCTGCGGAGCTTGCCCCACCCGGGGTAGGGGAGTACCCATCCCCCAAAACTGAGGAGCACAGGCAGCGGGAAGCTGAGCGCAAGGGCAACCCGGGCGCACTCAGGGCAGTCCAAGCCCTCGGAGAAGCCACATTTAGGAACACATTCCATTTCCTCCTGCTCCTTTCTGAAGGACACTTCACAGCCCACACCCAGCCAGGGTTCTCTGCAGAAAAGTCCAAGTCTTACCAGGAGCCGGGCAGGCTTCCCCGCGGCCACGTGCTCCCCCGTCAAGGTGGACGCTGCCCACGGCACTGCCAGCTCCAGACCCCCGCGCCGTACCCTCTCCTCTGCGGGAGATGCCCCCTTCACCCCATGACCCCGCCATGGCACTAACTCTCCCGCAGGCTGGAGGAATAGGGGATTTCCCTAACGTTTCCAGGAGCTGACGTGGAGAGTAAAGAGCCGTCTCAGCTGTGCTGAAAGATGCCCACACGGACTCCACATTTTTCCGGGAAAAGAGTTATTTGACCACCACACAGCCCCTTCAGAGCCGGTGCCGTACAGAGAGGTGCTTTGCACCACCAGATTTTGCTGCTCTTTACCATGACAAAGGAATCGGGTTCCTGTGAATAAATCTGTAACTAGACCACACATGATTATTAGGCTTAATACCAATTGTCCCTCATTAATGTTTCAGAGGAGCGATTAGCATTTTGAGGCAAACAAGGTGTACTTAGTTAGCGGGACACGACCCGGCTGTCAGTAAATTGTATCTATGATTAATGATCTTCCGAGGCAGAGAGCTTACTCTGGGCAAGGGAGAACAGACGGGGAGGGAGGGGACGCGGCAGCCGGGGGTGGGACAGCCACGGGGCCCCTCCCAGCTGGACCCGTGGCTGGCGGGACGGGG
>NW_010224078.1:1954-2210 GCF_000690775.1 Eurypyga helias
ATCCCTGGAAGTGTCCAAGGCCAGGCTGGATGAGGCTTGGAGCAACCTGGTGTAGTGGAAGGTGTCCCTGCCTGTGGCAGGGGGTGGGGCTGGGTGGGCTTTAAGGTCCCTCCAACTCAAACCAGTCTGTGATTCAAACTGGAGTCTGAGGATGTTTCCTTTGAGCAAAGCGTGTGGGGACAGCCCTACAGCAGCCGCCCAGCTCCACATGTTGCTGCAAACGGGGCCGGAGAGCACCAGAGGCTCCTCTGCCTCA
>NW_010224078.1:2247-17247 GCF_000690775.1 Eurypyga helias
CCACTAGGCCCCCCAGTTGGCCTCAGCAGTGCGTTTGGGCACAACAGGACCATTCCCAGGTGGCCAAGAAATCACACTTTCATCCTTCTTACATTTTCACACCTATTCAGAGAGGCCAGTTCCTGCCTGTTCCTGGGCTGTCATGCTGCACCTCCCTCCTTACGGCATTCCCAAAGCAAAAGCCAGCATCTGTCTTCACAGGTTTCCATAAAACCCCTGAGACTGGTTGCAGAGCACCAACGCCTGTAGGAAATCCAGTTTTCTCCCTTCTCTCCCCTTTCCTGCAGCCCCTATTCCACTGCGAGAGACACCCGTGTCCCTTTCAGCACCCACCCCTTGATCCGTCATTTCTTTGGAGCAGCACCCGTCGCTCGTACGGGCCGTAACGCAGCACAGTCCCGGCTGAGGCCAGGAACGTGTGGACAGCCGAGGGAGCGAGTGTCATGAGCACACGTGGCCAGTGGCTCATGACAAACGTTAAAATGTTTAGAGGGAAAAAAACACGTGGTTTTTGCTGCCAGATTTTAATTTGATTAGGGATTGTTTGGGTTTTGTTCTTTTTAATGCGGTTTGTTGATGGCTGTTCATGGGGGCAGCATCATTGCCATGGCAACGGGCAGAGCTCTCCATCCCTACTCACCAGAACCTGGTCTTCCCCAGCTTCCACGCGATGCTCAGACGCAAGCGCCGAAGGAACCGCGGGACAAGGAAATGATGCTGCGGGAAGAACACCGAGTTCACCATCCGATTTCGACTTCTGTGGCAAAACCAGCTCTGACTTGTTTCTCGTGCTGGACAGGCTCGGCAGACATGGCCAAGCTGCAGCGTTTGGCAAAATCATGCTCGGAAGTGGCTGCCCAGTAAGTTTGCAATGGGAAAACCAGCTGGAAAATGCTGTTTTTTCCTCTTTCTTTTGGGTTTGCGGGAGAGAGGACGTGATGTGCGCTATGACAACACCAGAGCCAAGAGAAGGGAGGACTGCAGGGTTCAGCCGCGGGAGGCAGGGTGTGGGGGGACACCCAAGGACCTTCCCTTAGCTGCAGAGGCTCGGCTCATGTATTTTGGCCCTGACTGTGTTTCTGTCGGCGCTTCTGGCTCCCAGCTGCAGCCGAGCACAGCTCTGCCCTGCCTTGCCCTTCCTTCGCTCTTGAGAGCATTGCAGCTCACAGCCTCCCCCCCCAACACGATGCCACATGCTCGGGGTCAGTCTCGCTACCATTGAAGTGAGGGGAAAATTCACCATCAGCTTCGCTGGATCAAAACCCTCATGACTAATTTAGAGCTAATTGCATTATTAACGTTACCAGTAACGCGTCCCAGCTGGCAGCAGCGGTTTGAGGGGCTGGCAGGACCGTGCAGCAACACCCCCTCTGCCCCGCGGCGGTGTGCGTCGGGCACCGCTGGCATCACCCAGGTTTGTTTAAACCTGACCTCACTGCACGTTTCGCTTCCCTTCTGAGGACAACTTTGCCACCAAAACGGTACCCAAGCGCGATGCTCTGCTCCTGAGCGCACCCAGAACCGGCGAGCCAACCCCCAAAGCTTCCAGGCGGAGCTCTGATTCCACGCTGCCCCAACATCTGGAGGAGCCGCGTGCCCGGCGAGGGGCTGGAGGGGAGATGCGGAAGGGAGAGCTGGGCAGGGTGCACCAGCGGGGTTTGCCTCCTCTCCCAGGCTCACGGGGGAGGAAGCGAGAGAGGCAAGATGGGAAAAGGCAGAAGTGAACTTCCTGTGACTCAAACCAACATCCTGACACAAGTGGCCGTTACACAACACCCTGGGATGCAACACAGCCCTGGCTCCTTCCCCGCAGAGGAACCAGGTCTTCTCACGGATGGAGCACACGGAATGCCTTGGATGCAACACCCATCTATGATTGGAAACTGTCCTGCTCACAGAATTAATTACCATCACTTTTTTCCCCTCATCGCAGCAGATCTAGCAAGGCAACTGGCACTTTGACAGATGGCTTGAGGGGCACGGATCCTCGTCTGGAATTGTTTAGTAAGGATCTACCTGGCAGGCACCCAGGAAAGTGAAGGGTAGGAGGGTGCAAGGGGCTGCACCGTGACCGGGATGGGATCAAATGCGCCAACACCGGTACTGCGCACTGGTGCGGTTTGGCTCCATATCCTTGCACGAGGTCAAAATACGGCATAAACTCCAGCTGCTGGGGTGAAGCACCCATGGGATGGGCTCCAGAGCCGTCCCAGACCCCCATTCACGGCAGCCGTGCTGAGCCCATAGGGTCACAGTTCTCTGTCCCAGACCCCAGCCCTCTCTGGGAATCCTGGCGGAGCGGGACATGCTCCCAGCTGGGAGACCCTCTGTGCCCTGCGACAGCTCCGTCAGGGACAGTGCGACCAGGAGCAGTCCGGCAGAGGGGGAGGGACACCGACTGACAAAATCCCCCCTCTCCACGTCCAGCTCTGAACCACTCCCTAGTTTTGCCTCCAAGCATCCAATGTGTTTTATCCACCGGCCGTCACGTTTCCAGCACCGACCCGTAGTGCTGCACGCGCCAAAACCCTTGATAAACGTCACCGGCCACCCTGGCAGGACACATCCAAGGAACACTGGGCAGTGGTAAGGCACGAGTTGTCTCCTCCAGAGGGGAAACAGCCCATAATAAGTCACGAGAGAGAATAAGATGTGAAGGTCACTCACTTACGCACGGAAATAAATTACACTGTACCACCAGCTAAGTTTCTTCAGATCTCCACCCAGAAGCAGGATGCTGTGATTTACTCGCGGGTGACGGTTATAAAACACTCGCGCTGGAACCAACCGAAGGGCGTCACGGCACCCCAACCCCCCGCCGAGCCTGCTGGGGGAGAGTGGGGAAGCCCCGACCCACGCGCTCCTGTCCTGCCTGAGGATGCCTCGGCCCTCATGTCCCTCCACTTTGCTTCCGTACGCCATGCACCAAGGATTGAGGATGCTCCCAGGGCTGGAGCCCCTCTGCCCTGGGGACAGGCTGGGGGAGTTGGGGGGTTCAGCCTGGAGAAGGGAAGGCCCCAGGGAGACCCCAGAGCCCCTTCCAGTGCCTGGAGGAGGTACAGGAAAGCTGGGGGGGGGGGCGATTTTTCCAAGGGCAGGGGGTGACAGGACAAGGGGTGAGGGGGTTAAACAGAAAGAGGGAGATGGAGATGGGACATCAGGAAGGAATTCTTCCCGCAGAGGGTGGGGAGCACTGGGACAGGTTGCCCAGAGAAGCTGTGGATGCCCCATCCCTGGGAGTGTCCAAGGCCAGGCTGGATGAGGCTTGGAGCACCCTGGGCTATGGAAGGTGTCCCTGCCCATGGCAGGGGGTGGCACTGGGTAGGCTCTGAGGTCGCTGCACACCCAAACTGCTCTGTGATTGTATTGAGAAGGATCATAATGAGATTGAGCGCTCTCAGTCCCTGCCCACAGTGACTGATGGCTTCTTGTACACCAGAAGTGGTCGCTGATTTACAAGGCACAGTTCTAAGGTTGGTGAGATTGTGTCACTTTTTTGGCACCATCACCACCTCTTGCTCAAGACACAGACGATGCTGCCATGGAAAAACACCTGGCAACTGCAGTGCCAGGGAAACACTCATGGTGACCGCACTGCCAGGCTCCACGTCCCATGCAAATCTCGTAAAGCTCAGATCTAACCTCCAGTCCCCAACGACCTCCAAAGCCTGCAGCCCAGCCAGCACTACTGCCTGCACCTGACACAAGGAGTAAATCCTTTGAGGACATCCTTCTCCCGGCGAGTACAGAGAAATTTCACATCCATAAGATGCTTTCTTCCCTAACAAAGTTCAGCTGCCGGGCTTTTCTTCCAGATACACCTACACTTCTGCTAAAAAATAGCAAATACTGATTATGCTGTGAGGCGACGGATTGGCAGGAGAGATCCACAGAGCAACACCTCCTGGAGCACACAGATAGGCAACGTACAGAAGGAAGCAGACCTATACCACATATTCTTAAACAGAGGGTGATGCAGAGCAAAGCCAACGAGTGTCAAAATAACAGGGCAGGGACGGCAGCGAGGTGACGTTGCTGGGAGGGTGGAAGTCATCTCCGGAGTATAATAGGTTTTAAATTGGAGACCTCTACTTAAAACCCACAGGAAATAAGAGGGGTCAAAAAGGCAAAAGTGGCACAACGGTTATATGACTTTAACAGACAATTGAATTTCTCCTTCAGAAATTGCAGCGTTTTTTTGGAAGACGCCTTTGACAAAAGATGTCATAATTCAGCTCCGTTGCGGAACGAGAGAGTGGCCAAGAACACAGTTTTATTCAGCCGAAGCGTTTCCGTGGGCATGCCGTGGAGTCACGGGATCTCACCAAACTGACTCTGTCTCAGTCAGAGTGGGGGTGAGCTGGGAAATACAAACTGCAACAGGAGGGACCTGCTCAGGGCTGGGGCTGGGTACTCTCACTGGGGCACCAGAGCACGCTGGGGTGGATGGCAGAGGAGCCCTGAGCGCTCTGCACCCATCCCACCCTGGCACGGGAAGGGTGGGCACGTGTGGGCAGGACCAGCTGAAGTCCTGCACCAGGCCCAGGCTCCAACGCCACAAATCCTTCTCTTTTCTCCCACTGCAGGAGCCGGAGGGAAACGGAGGCGCAGGCAGCCCTCCCGCCGGGCGGGGGGGGCCGGGCCCGGAGCAGCGGTGTGCGCACAAGGGCTGGACGGGGATGCTGTGTCTGGGCAGCCTTTCCACCCGTGACTCCTTACCACCCCTGCCCAGCAACCCAACCCGACCAACCCACCCACCCCCAAGCCCTCCCTTCTGCTCCTCCACCCAACACCCCATCACGGCATGCCTGGATTTTAGCCTATTTTCTAAAAGCTGGAGAACTCTGTGAAATACAGGGGATGATACAATTTCAGTCTCCTACACACAATTTAGGAGTTTTCTCTTTTTCCACCACCTTTAACGTTTAGTCTCTTGCTCAAAATGTCTAATTCTGCAAGTCTGGGGTTTTTCAAGAAGCTACTCTCTAAATCTTTCCTTGTACAGGGCAATCTGGTCTGACAGGACACTCCGCTTTCCACAGCGGCACGCTCAGGCCTAGCGTGGAGCTGATCTATCTGGTTTCACTATTCCCTCTTCCCAGCTACCAAAGGAGCAGGCGGAATTCCCAAGAGAGGTCACGTTTTCACCAATCTCTCCCAGCAACAAAGGTGTGCCGGCCACAGCAGCAAGGTTCAGCGCTACGGTGCCAAAGTACTTGGCCACCCTCTTAACACACTAAAACCTCAGTAATGCAAGTTTTCTGTAGACTGAGACATCTTCTTTTACACTTGAACTCCTATTTTGTCTTTTCATTTTTTCAGTAACTTATTAATTTGAGAGCTTAGCAGGACCATGTCACGTGGTCCACTTGCATCCCATAAATATTTAACGCTCCCGGAAAACAATCATTTTCTAACTCAAAAACCAGCGTTACAGAAATTAAACAATTGCTAAGTCACCACCGCGCTTTTTCATGAATCCCATCTACTTTATTAAACCGAGACACGCCGAGATAGCCAATTACAAGGCACTAAAATCTACCACCAACTGACTGGGAAAGGCTATTATATTTTCAGCTTCTGTGTAGTTCAATGAAAATTAGAGTTAAATGTGTATTTTGAATGCAATAGGTTATTACTATGAAGTTAATCATACCATTACTTTTTATCGTGGGCCGGTGCATAGAAGTTCAAAGGGACCCTGACGGAGAGGAATAAATGAGGCCAGGCCTCGCTGCTGCCCTTGACAGCAGGGTACCACACTGGGCTCAATGCACCCTCCCCAAGTCTCCTCAAATTGTGTCACTTGTGGAATTTGCACTTGACTTTTGCAAACATTAAATGTTCTTGTCACCGAGAACTAATTAAGAAATCTGGGCCCGCTATTGCTGAGCTAATTTTGTTCAGGTTGACTGCATGTTCAAATCTGACTCTGGATGCTCATCTAATGTGTACTGCGACCAACTATTTCGGTTGGATTAAGGTAATTACCAAGCTCAACACTTTTCTGATACATTTTACAATAATGGAATCCGAAGCTTTTATACGCTTCTCCGTCTTCACGCCAGAGGAGTGGGAGGATGGAAAAGCCAAAGCCTACAGAAGCTCAGCTCAGCTGGGGCTGCCCCACTGCGGAGGCGGCAAACCAAGGGCTGCCCTAAAACGCTTTATATTCCCAGAGAGATGTGACCTGCTTCGGATCTGGGGAACCAGAGACCCTGTGGGTGAGCAGAGTGGGTTGGGGGCTTCACAGATCCACTACGCCCTTCCCTTTCCAGCCCGAAACCCTGTGGCGGGGGAGGCAGGGACGAGCAGTCCTGGACCGAGTGGCTGGTTCCAGGCTGCTGCCCAAAGCACCAGGCTCATCTCACGGGCCGGCAGCCGGCAGGAAAGCTGGCCAGCACACCACATCCCGCCGCGAAGAGCTGGAAAAGCATCCTTGCTCTAGGCACTTATGGATGCTGTGACCACAAAGGGAAGGCTCCATAATTCTGAGGTGCAATGAGTGCGGCGTGAGGGGAGGACCCAGGCACCCTTTGGACACAGCACCCTCCAGCTGTTTACCACCATCGCATCTCCCAGACCCCAGTCCTACGACTGCCCACCATGTTAGTCCCCGTGGCGAGACACAGGGACACACCATATGGAATTAGATAGGGAGACAGGGTTTTCCACTGCACCAAAACACAGGCAGTTAGCAGGAACTATGGGAAAAATTCTTCCAATCTTAACCACCAACGATTTCAGAGGGCAGCAGTGGACAGAGGTGTGGGACACTGGCGTGTCCTCTACACGACACCCCCCCGAAGGAAAAGGTCATCACAGCTTTGCCTGGCCTTGGCCAAGGAGGCTGGACAACGGGGCAGGAGGAAGGTCCGTCCCAAGGGTGTGCGACGGGATGGCAGACTGTTACCTGGGAGAAAGAGGGAGACGGAGATGGGACATCAGGAAGGAATTCTTCCCGCAGAGGGTGGGAGCACTGGGACAGGTTGCCCAGGGAAGCTGTGGATGCCCCATCCCTGGGAGTGTCCAAGGCCAGGCTGGATGAGGCTTGGAGCACCCTGGGCTATGGAAGGTGTCCCTGCCCATGGCAAGGGGTGGCACTGGGTGGGCTTTAGGGTCCCTCCCAACCATCCTGTCATTCTATGAAATGCACACAGCAGCAGACAACAGGTCCAGTTGGCATCCTCCTCCTCTTGCTGCTGCCCATGCAGCCTTGGATACAAATCTGGAGTTCTCCCTTCATTCCCCTGCTTTCCTCAGTCACTGGGAGGTTGTGAAACACAGTGAGGTACCACACTGCCCAAACCTTCACAGCGGAAACGGACAACGAGCAAATGAGAGAATTAGATGCGGCTTGCTATGTCGAGACCAGAAAGGGAGCCCAGCCCTCCTGCAATCGGCACCTACAGTCCTCAAGGCCTTACGCAGAGATTTATCTACAGACTGGGGACGCGGAGACAGCGCACACAGTCAGCTCGGGTGTTCTCACCTACAAACAGAGCCCAAAGGGGGGGGCACAACACCCCCGAATTCGGTCACACAAAAAGTGTGAGCTCGTTAATAAAAAATCCTCCCACCAATTAATAAGCAATCCTCCTGTCCAGCAGGCCTGGACGTTTTGATGCGCAGCGGAAAAAGGCATTGATGGCACTGCATGGGCCTGGGGAAGAAGGTATGGAAAAGGTCTCCTGTGCATGCGGAGGTCAGCTGGGGACTGCGGCCGGACGCGAGAGGTCCGTGCTGTCCCTCACCCTTGCCAGTCACACCCCTTCATGAACAGCGAGAGATGGAGGCAACCCAGAAACTCCAAGTCCCGCCATGTCCTCGGCGCCCTGGAAAGGCTTTTGGCTACTTGTCACAACTCAACCCCCTCCGAGAGCCTGAGGGCATCCCATGGCATGGCAGATGGCACCTCCAGAGCCTCCCAACCCTCGCCTGCAGCTGATCCCGTGTCAGACCCAGGTTGGTACAACCTTCCCAGGGCGACAGAAGACCCAAGAAAACCCACAGCTTTACCACCCATCCTGGTTTTCCTGGGCAGGCAGGGAGCTGGCAAAGAGTGAGATGGGGAACATCTGGTGAAAACTGCTACAGAAAGGGAAGTCACCAGAAGCCAGAACCTAACTGCAAATTAAGGCACGAGCGGTGAAACGCAAGAGCCCTCTCCTGGGAAGCAAGACCTTCGGTCTGTGGAAGCGAGACGGAAGGGTGGCCGCAAGACCCCTCCATGTTCCGCAGCCAACACGCTCAGGCAGATGAGCCTGGCCCCCGCGCCCTTTCAGACCTCGCCCTCCCTCTTAAGCTGCTAACAAGGGTCATTTATGACGGTTCTTTCTGGGATGTGGTCGCCTCCACCTCGGGAAATTGGATTGAGCTTATTCCTCACACGCCACAAACTGGGCAATAACTTTCAGTCGCTACCCACGAACCAGACTTGAGTCAGCCAACTAGAACTGAAAGGTCCTCCCAAGCCTATTACCAGCCTCCTGAAATATCCAGTCGCTAAGCGGACGTAGCACATCAGGCACAGAAGTGCCAATATTTATTAGGTGCTCCCGCTGTTTTCCCCGATCAATTTTAGCCATGACCCGAGACGCGGCGTGCAGCAAGGCCAAGCACGAGCGGCCAGAGCAACGCTGTCTGCACCGAGCTTTGCTGGATGGAACGTGCTCCTACCGAGCGTGTTTCCAGCTCACCCAACTTGCTTCCCGGCCATCAGCTCCGGTGGCACTGCAGCAGGTCCCCGGGAAGGATGTCCCCGGTCCCGGCGTGCGGGGCAGCACTCCCCGGGGGTCTCGGGCAGGACCTGGCAGTGCTCAGGCAGACGTGGCCATGGGCGTTTCTCCGCCCTGATTAGCTGTCCCCTGCAAACCTAATTCTGAAAGGATTCATGACAAAATACAGACCGCATACGGCATGGATTCCAAAGGGAATCCCACCATCCGCAAGAGAACGGGAGCCCTCGGCCGCTGCGGCATGAAAGGACGATCAATAAAGAGGGAAAACCAGGCAGGTCGGACCCTGTTGCTTTGTCCTCACGCAGCCACTGCCAAGAGGGGGACAGCTTATAAACTCATCATTTCTCTTCATATTTTCCTTTTCTTTCTGTCATTGTACGACGAGAGAGAGGGTGCAACTACAATTTAGCCCTTTGGTAGAACTTACTTCAGTGATTAAAATAACTGCATGGAATTAGTGCAACTCTAACGTTATTTTTTATCTTGAGTGGCAGAAAATCATTGCTCCCGGGACAATTCTTAACCTACCAGAATGACCTCTGTGAGACACATCCCAAAGTTGCCTGACTTGCCCCTCCATGCTCATTTAACGCAGCCCAATTGTTTAATCTTAAACCGAACCCATTCCAAATAAAGTAATACTGCCTACAACAAGCCACTGTAGGAAATAATTAGGTTGCAAGTTCTGGAGGCTTTAATACGGTTGAAATTATATAACTATCTTTGCATTCCCTGTATGGTCCTATTAAATGCAGTAGGCATTGATGTCGCTAGCTGTCAGGAAGCAAAATGAAAAATAGTTTTAATAGCTGCTCTTTGACCTGTTTTATATTTTATGTCAATTATAACAGCACACAACCATGCATAATTATGAAGCATAGATGCATTAAAATGTACGCATAATTTGTGTTCTTATGGCAACCATTGCATTAGGATCTGGAAAACAAACTGGTGACTTCCCATTGTTGCGTCGTCTCGATACCAAATACGCAGGAGTTTTGTCTGTCTACTTGCTTTGTGTAATTTAAGGAGGATATTCCAACAGACAAACGAAAATCAGCATGTAAGTGTACATCTGCCATCTGTGCCGAGGCTCAGACTGCAGGGAACAGCCCGACTGCCGAATTCCACAGCCACACATGCAAACGCCAGGCCTGGGAATTTAAATGATCTGCTTACTTCAGCGCAGAAGTTATCTGCTGGTCCAGGGGAGATCCACGACTCTGCTCTGGCTTCACTTGGGTCTTGAAGGTCAGATTGGATGTAAGGAAGGAATTCTTCCCGGAGAGGGTGGGGGGGCACTGGGACAGGTTGCCCAGAGAAGCTGTGGATGCCCCATCCCTGGGAGTGTCCAAGGCCAGGCTGGATGAGGCTTGGAGCACCCTGGGCTATGGAAGGTGTCCCTGCCCATGGCAGGGGGTGGCACTGGGGGGGGCTTTGAGGTCCCTTCCACCCAAACTGCTCTGTGATTCTATGACTGAGAAGCAACTGCTTCTCCAGTGGCAGACGGAGACAACCACCCCACCATTTGAAACAAGCTGATAAAGAGAAAACCATCATCTTTAGGACATAAAAACAACTTCCCATGCTAGAACTGCACAGGTAAGTGCCTGAGCTGAAAGGTGACTAGAGAATAGTCCCTGATCTTGTTCCTGTGCTGGCTGGAGTTAAACCACGACAGTCCCCAACACAGAAAATACATAAAGCAGAAAACTGAGACGTGTTCACACTACAAAAAGCGCCACCCAGAAGCCTGCCCACGGAGATGGTCTGGAGAGGAATCCGCACCTTCTGCGGCACGCTCCAGGATGCCACCCGTAACGGCAACACAAGCATTCTCCCGTCCTCCCAGGCACTATTAGTGAAGATGATGAGATCCCGGCTTTATTCCTCTGCCTCAAGAGGCATCTGAACCACCTCAGGGAGGACGATTCCCACCTGAAGTGTTTCCCTTCTCACCACAGCCCGCCTCGCTGCCGTCACCCCTTCTCCCCTGCCCCAGCACCGTGAGGCAGCTCAGGCTGACTACAGACCTACCGACGCGTCCCACCGCTCCCGTTCCAGTGCTGGCACGCACCACCCCAGCCTCGGTCGAAAGGCAAGTTCATGGAGTGCTTCTTCAAAAACTACTGGAACCTGTGAAATCCAGAAAGTTCATCCTCTGTGAGGCCCAGACATGTGGCGTTTTAACTGGGATCCCCCTGAAATCCCCTGCTCCTTTCACCTTCCGCAGGAGGGTGCAGGGACAGACAGGGTTCCTTCCTGATGTCCCAGCTCAATCTCCCTCTTTCCATTCAAACCTGTTACCCCTTGTCCTGTCACTCCCTGCCCTTGGAAAAAGCCCCCCCAGCTTTCCTGTAGCCCCCCAGGCACTGGAAGGGGCTCTGAGGTCTCCCCGGAGCTTCCCTTCTCCAGGCTGAACCCCCCAACTCTCCCAGCCTGCCTTCACTTCCTACATCAACTCTTTAATATCCTTGTGCTCCACATAAACCCACGCCTTTCGAAAGGGTGTGTGGAATTTCATGGAAAATCATATCTCGCAGAGTCCCCAAGGCCAGCTTTTTGAGTGTCTATAGGAATCTTCCCATTTTAGTCTATTTTGGAACACCAGCTACAGAACCCAAGGGATTTCATCCAACTAAAAATACACCTGCAGGATATGACAAGTACCTTCTGCTCAGCATCAGACAGGCCGGCTATGCCCAACACCGCTTCCCAGCAGGAGGAAGGAGTGCTTCCTGTGACGGGGATAGGAGAAGGGCGGCAGTTTCAGGTCTCTGCAGAGCTGCTGCTTCGCACGGAGCCATCAGGCACGGGCGATCCCTCCTGCCTGGCATGCACCGGAGCTCGTGTCCCCGTGCACAGGCTGACGTGGCAGGGTTACCCAGGTCCCCAAAAGCCAGGGTGCCCCCTGCCCGGCACGAGGGATCCCTTGGCTGCAGGGCCGCTTGCACTGGCGCGCAGGCAGCTCGCAGGCGGAGTCCGGAACGCTGCATCATGTAGCTCTGCTAAGACTCCGGTCAAAGCAGAACCAAGACAACCAGCCAAGTGTCAAGGTCTTGCTCGAGTTGCCTAATCTTTACCCCACGCGTTTACTGCTGGCCGGAGCGGCTCCCCTAACTCCAGCTCCACTCCCTGGGGGGTGAGGGGATCATTCTGCCTGCAGCCGGCCTTTTCCCTGGCACCACATGCTGGGCACCCAAACCAAAACACTCCCCCTCAAGGATACACCAGGAATCGAGGGACGACAGAACCAATGAAGGTGTGACACGACCTGCTCAGGGGGTTCTCCCCACCCCAAAACAGGCACACTTACAGTACAAGGGCAGAGTACCACATCCTCCACCCCCTGACCCCCTTGCCGACAGCTCACTCGGGATGTGCCGTCGCGTCCTCGGCTGCTGCAGCCATCCTTCTGGAGACAGCCCAGGTACCAGGACAAGCGAGGAGCACAGGACCCCACAGAAGAGAGACGTCCCCCCTTTTCCAAACACGCTTCCGAGCGAAGCCACCGTGCCCTTTCCAAACAAGAGGAAACTGTAAAACACCACCTCCCGAGCAGTGCTCCTTGTCCCGATAGCGTTCCTTCGGGCTCACTCGTCTCTCCAAGGGCATTTCTTTAGGAATGTGTATGTTTCCGAGCCTGGCAGAAGTCCCGCTTGGTAGAATTTCAAGTGCAGGGCGTGACCCGCAATCTGGTTGCCACTTGCCTACGTGTTTTATTCACCAAGGAGCTGGTTAGTAGGGTATCTCAGAGAACCCCAACTTCCAAACTCCCACTGTATGACGTCCCTGCAGTTGCTCAGCCCCCGGCCCGGGCTGAGGCTGCGGAGACACGGGGCATTCTCAGGGACACAGAGCTAGAGTGCGATCCCACCGCCTGCAGGAGGACCCACCACATTCACCCTCAGCAGATCTATTTTCCCCAGGTCTTGTATGAACCTCCTGGCTCTTTCCAGTCATCTCACGGTTGGGAAATGCCATCTTCCGCACACGGAGCTCACCCCTAGCAATTCCCAGGCACGAGTGAGCATTCCGCAGGACAGCTCAGGGCCTGGAGGTTTTGTTTGGGTTGAGGTTTTTTTGATGGGAAGGAACAGATTTAGGGATTTCCCTTCGATTTGCTCTGCTTTACACTCAAATGCAACTGAGCAATTTGAAAAAACAAACCTAAACCCGATGTCTCCGGGCAGGCACCGACCCCTGCGAACCACACCAGAGCCCTGGCAGTGTTAACTCTGCACACGGATGACGCTGTGCCCCGTGTCTCTCCCTCCTGGATCCCCGAGCAGAGGCAGCACCCGAAGGGCAGGGACGGCACCGCACTCGTACGTACACTCACTAGAAAGGAGACCACGGCGGGTGGTGTGGGCAAACGCACTGCTCCCCCATGGAGCACGGAGAGCTCCTGGCAGGCCGGAGGCCACACCACCGACGCTCTGCGCCCGGCTTCATCCGAGACACCCAAAGGAATTGCCAAGAGGGTTTTTTTGCCTAGATCACTTTTTAGGAGCGGGTGCGCCGCTCTGTTTCACGCAGCTCTGGACGTTGGGGTGTTACACGAATGAGGGGAACAGGCCGGCGGCTGCAGTTAGTGGTGGGCGGGCCTGGAGGAAGGTTTCTAAAAGGCTCCAAATGAACAGGAAATAAACCTGCTCGGCCCCATTTCATTTACACTGCGTACAGAGCTAGTAAAGAGAGCTTAAAGTTGCACTTCTTCAGTTACTTTTCAAGTTGATTCTGCAGATTTGCACAAAATCGACGTCCCATCTGAAACAGGAAAACTGAAAAATAGCCATTTCCTTGCTCTCGCTCCCGGAAGCCAACAGTTCTCTCCTTACTTAGTTACAACTCCTTACTCTCTAGTTAGACATTGCCTGCTAGCGCGGCCCTGGGCTTTGCCACGGCCCAGTCCTGGTAACGCCGTAGGCAGCTGTGAACTGGGCCAGAGCTGACGAAGTTGTACCCCGCGGGGGCTGGCGCAAAGGGCATCGTCCCGCTCGGTTCTGGTTGATGGGCGAGAGGCAACATCCGCAGCACGCGGCGAAGAATGACCTGGCCGCGTAAAGACACGAACGCTGGGTTGAGCTGGGTTGCTATGAACAGTGATGCCCAGCACTTGATTTTTCCAAGTGACAGAAGTGAGCTCTCGGAGCGCAAACCTCCAGGGAGCGGGAGATCATCACACCCCCAGCAAGCTAGCTTCACCCCCTCTCCCCATCTTCCGACCAGCTTCTCACATGAAAACCTGGCAGAGACCGGAGAGGCGAGCGAGGGGCTCCAGGGAGTCCCCAGGGCGGCTGCCGGGAAGGATTTTACAGGAATCCGAAGCTTGCGGCTGCAGCGCAGGAAGAACTTCCCCGGTTATTGACTGGAAGCAATACCTTTGCTGCGTCGGAGGCTCTGATTTCGGCTCTCCCCACCCCACGCTGCGAAACTGTGACACGCGCTTGTAAACAGGAGGCTCCTCCAGTTCCCTCGGAGTGGTTTGAGCAAACTAACATCATAACAAGAGTGTTTATGGAAAAATGCTTAAGCACTGAAGCAGAAAGGGCTTAGCACTGATCAGACCTCTCTTCCACCTTTATTCTTCACTATCCACATTGAAATGCAAATATCAGCGCAGGGTTTCCACCAGCGTGCCACTCACAAATTGAAAAGCAGTTTTTATCTATGCAAATGTAAGCATGGTAATTGAAGTTAATCAATCAATGCTAGCTTTCACTAAAACCTTGAACATGATTGAATAAAGTAATTATCATTCAGCAGAAAATGATGAAGTTGTAGACAGCATGAACCTTATTAAAGGAGGATTTTGAGTCACAATGGCTTAATTTAGCTAACAGCCCAGCCTTAGCCCAAGCAACACACTACCCTCGCTGTCTGGAATTGTTTTAGGGGCTGGGGCGGGGGGGAAGAGGGAAAAGGGGGACTTTTTTTTTTTATTTTTACAGTGTTGGATTAGTAAAAGGTACTTGTTACACTACAAAGGATAAGCCATCATTAACATCCTTCTTTACTCCAAACAGATCAATGAACAAAGATTGCTGAGACATAGTAAAGGTGTCCAGCAGGAACAATAGGTGATTACAGCTATTATCGTGCTTTAAAATAAGAATGAGATGATGGAACTATCAGTTTGAGGAAGGGAGTGAGACAGGGAACTCGAGAAGTGAAATAATACAGACTGTAGCACGATACAGAAGTGGCTGCAGGGTTTAAATCTTGCCTCTGTTGTAAGAAAAAGCGATTCACCACC